>NC_056711.1:1814969-1889969 GCF_018831695.1 Puntigrus tetrazona | reverse complement strand
CCAAATTTGACCCAGTAATGAAGCAGAATGTTGGTGGGGCAAAAGAATCCAAAATGAACTCATAAGCTGTGTCCGAATCGCTCACTCGTTCACTCATTCACTAATCCCTATACAGTGTATGGCAAGTGAGTGGCCTATCAGAGGGAGTGCTTCGGTGAGTGTACATCGGTTGTGGGTAAAAAGTAGTGAATGAATGTAGGGAAAGAAGTCAGACAACACTACAAAATGGCTGACACCGCTATAGACTCAATCGGCACAAAAATACTGGAAAAAACAGTGGAAGGGATCAAGACCTCAAAGTATTTCTCCATCATTTTAGGTTGCACCTCTGATTTGAGTCCTAAAGAATCAGTCTCCCATCCTCAAAGTACTGGAGGAGCTGAACCCTTTGAGGACTGCAGAAGACAATCCTACGATAACGAATAAAGGCAGTAACTGATGCTGTTAAGAGCACCAGATGCCATTGGCTTCTTTGGATATTTAGCTAAATTATTCAAACTCTTCTTAGCCTCCACCCATAGATGGGATATCCTCCTGAAACATGGCAAAACCACCCTGATAATATGGTCAGATACCAGGTGGGAAATCAGAATAGACAGCATACAGGCAGTAGGGTCAGAAAGACGAGTAAGACTGTACAACATTTGGCTATTACACTCAAGTTTGTGTATAATTATTTATTTTTGGTGTAATGTTTACTATTTATTTTATGAGTGTGTGTGGGGGCAACTGGCAACTGAAATAATTTTAGTTTTCATTTGTATTAAAATTACACAATCATCAATCACAATAACATTGACTTGTGAAACATATTTCATTATATAAAACAGTATTTACACATTTTACTCCCATTTGTTGTAGATGAATTTACAGACCCCTTGCAATTACACCACAGACCACTAGAGGTACAAGTACCCCTAGTTTAGATACACAAGTCTAGAAGGTCTAGAAGCCTATGAGTGGAAACATCAGATTCAGTACTTCTCACCAAGATATTTAGGAGCGTTTATCCTTAAAACGCAGGTTCAAACAACCATGCCACGTTCCAAGTCTCATTCTGATGCTCAGTTTGAACTGCAGCAGATCGTCTTGACCATGTCTATATGCCTAAATGCATTGAGCTGCTGCCATGTGATTAGCTGATTAGAAATTTGCTTTAACAAGCAGTTGGACAGGTGTACCTAATAAAGTGGCCGGAAAGTGTAACTACGGGTGCAATAACGAGCATGATGTTTTTCGATTTCCCCTTCTGCTTTGTTTGCCTGATTAGACTGATGTTTTGGTTTAGACCCACTGCCCGTCTTTTCACTTTTGCCTTTTGGATTAGGCCTTTACATGTTTACGGATTGGACTGCCATTTTGGTTCTGACTCTCTGCCTGCCTCCTGGTATCTGCCCTTAATAAACAACCACACGTGGATTCCAACTCCTTGTTACACTTATCAACAATTCTATTGAGCTTAGTAATGCAGTGGCAAATCAGAAGCAGTCATATTAACCATCACTGAATTTTGTTCAGACTAAAACTTCAAGCAAATTCCATTGATGAAACCGTCTATACCCCTGCTCCAAGGTATGCTTTATTGTCGTTATGCCAAGCCAGCAGAGGGAGCTCTTGCCTCTGCATGAACTGTGATTGCTTCATCTGCTACTACTTCCTGTTCGTGAACTATATATTCTAACGCAGGCCTTTCTCTGGCATGTAGCATTGTAGTTAGCATAAGCCTTTGTTTGTTCTAACCTTGTTTCCCCTGTTGAAATTCTCTGGACTTCCGCACAAGATGGCCGCCGACCTAGAGTCATTGCACAGGGTGGCTGCCAACCTAGAGCCCCACCCAAGCCACCACATCAGAGCCTTTAGCCACTGCGGATATTCAGCCACAGGTTTCAGCCACCACGGATGCCTCCCCAGTATTTCCAAGCATTGCAGATGCAGCATTTGATGACACCAGGATCAATCAATCAATAAATCAATAAATCAATAATTTTTATTTATATAGCGCTTTTAACAACACAGGTTGCATCAAAGCACTGTACAGTATAATGACAGGGATGTATAATGACAGGGATGTATAATGACGAGAGTGACCAATTTCTTATTAAATGCAGAGACGGTCTCTGTAGTCAATTCAACATTAAATCACTAGAAGTTAAGTGTCCCCAACCAAGCAAGCCAGAGGCGACAGCGGCAAGGAAACAAAACCCCATGCATACAGAATGGAGAAAAAAAAACCTTGGGAGAAACCAGACTCAGTTGGGGTCAGTTCTCCTCTGACCGGACGCCCAGCACTTAACCTCCAGTTCAATTTTAAACACAGCTGTGTCAGATAGTGTAAATGACTTAGTGTGTGCGTGTGTGTATCAGGATCTGGTGATTGGTCCACGGGCGCATCTAGGTTTTCTGGTCTCTGATGAACATAATCTCTGTGTGCTGATCCACCATCTAGTCTGGATACAAACTGTGAAAACAGATTGAGAAAGAGACAGGACTAATATTAGCGTAGATGCCATTCTTTTTACGATGTCACAAGTACATCGTATTTTAGGAGTAGTGTTCCCGGTTCCAGCAAATCTAAGTAATGCAGCCTAAAAATCCTTTAACGGATTTGAATAATAAAAAGTGTGTTGGTGTGTTACATGTAGGCTAAGTTAAAAAGATGTGTCTTTAATCTAGATTTAAACTGGCAGAGTGTGTCTGCTTCACGAACAGAGTTAGGGAGATTGTTCCAGAGTTTAGGTGCTAGATAGGAAAATGATCTGCCGCATGAGTTGTTTTTGATATTCTAGGTATTATCAAATGGCCAGAGTTTTGAGAACGCAGCGGACGTGCAGGACTATAATGTGATAAGAGCTCGCTCAAGTATTGAGGAGATAAACCATTCAGGGCTTTATAGGTAATTAATAAGATTTTAAAATCTATCCGATGTTTGATATGGAGCCAGTGCAGTGTTGACAGAACCGGGCTAATATGATCATACTTCCTAGTTCTAGTAAGGACTCTGGCTGCTGCGTTTTGGACTAGCTGAAGTTTGTTTATTAAGCGTGCAGAACAACCACCCAATAAAGCATTACAATAATCTAACCTCAAGGTCGTAAACGCATGAATTAATATTTCTGCATTAGAGGTTGAAAGCATAGGTCGTAATTTAGATATATTTTTAAGATGGAAAAACGCAGTTTTACAGATGCTAGAAACATGATTTTCGAAGGAAAGATTGTGGTCAAACAGCACACCTAGGTTCCTAACTGATGATGAAGAATTAACAGAGCAGCCATCAAGTGATAGGCTGTGTTCTAGATTATTATATGTGGGGTTTTTAGGTCCAATTATTAGCACCTGTTTTTTTTTAGAATTTAGCATTAGGAAGTTACTCATCATCCAGTTTTTTATATCGACTATGCATTCTGTTAGATTCTCAGTTTGGTGTGTATCACCAGGCTGCGCTGAAATATAGAGCTGAGTATCATCAGCATAGCAGTGAAAGCTAACACCATGACTCCTGATAATATCTCCCAGAGGTAACATGTACAGGTTGAAAAGTGACGGTCCTAGCACTGAGCCTTGAGGAACTCCATATTTCACTTGTGATTGATATGATACCTCCTCATTTAATGCTACAAACTGATAGCGGTCAGATAGATATGATTTAAACCATGCTAAGGCACTTCCTCTAATGCCAACATAGTTTTCTAGTCTATCCAAGAGAATGTTGTGATCGATAGTATCGAATGCTGCGCTAAGATCTAATAGCACTAATAACGAGATAAAACCATGATCAGATGATAGAAGCAGGTCATTAGTAACTCTGATGAGAGCAGTCTCAGTACTATGGCACGGTTTAAAAAAAAGGAATACCGTTGTGAGGATACTACCTTTTCTAGTATCTTTGACAGAAAAGGGAGATTAGAGATTGGTCAGTAATTTACAAAAAAGTAATTTAGTCTTTGGGATCAAGATGTGGTTTCTTAATAAGAGGCTTAACTACAGCCAGTTTGAAGGTTTTGGGAACATAACCTAATGACAATGATGAATTAATAATGTTCAAAATAGGATCTATGACTTCTGGAAGCAAATATTTTAATAGTTTAGATGGAATAGGGTCTAACATACATGTTGCTGGTTTAGATGATTTAACAAGTTTGTACAAGTCTTCTTCTCCTATAATAGAGAAAGAGTGTAATTTTTCCTTAGGGGATCTAAAGCTCACTAACTGATGTGAAACTGTAGTTGACGGCTGCATAGTTACAATTTTATCTCTGATGGTATCAATCGTAGAAGTAAAGAAATTCATGAACTCATTGCAGCTAATGTTAGCATCTGTTGACGTTTAATTTTTTGTTAATTTAGTTACTATACTGAATAAATACCGGGGGTTGTGTTTGTTTTCTTCTAAAGGGATGTGTGAGGGACCGAGAGGTCAAAGACAAGGACTATGGGATGACACCACTCACTGTTTGACGGCTCAATAATGTTCAGACGGAGACATAAGGTCCACCTCCTCTTGCAAAGTCGCCTGGAACCGTTCAGGAATTCTATAACTCTGGCGTTTCACCACAGCACCAGGCTTCAGCACTACATCATGCTCAATTAGGCGTGTAAAGCCGGGTATTCTGAAAATACTTTTGAAGTAAAGAGAGATTGTACCTGTGTTTTCTGGGAAGCTGTTAGATGATTAGCCCAAGATTTCCAGGAACTGGCTGTGGGAGATACTGCTCCTCTAATTCTTCCTCTACCATAAGCGAATCATGAGGACTGTGCTTTTTCAGAGCAGGGAACCCACTCTTTCAATAGGTTAACATGCAAAATACGACTGGAAAACTGACCAGGTATTCGGACTTCATATGTTGTAGGACCCAGGCGTTTCTTAATTTCATAAGGACCCTGCCATTTGGCTAACAGTTTACTCTCTTGACTGGGCAACATGACAAGTACCTTTCCCCGACCTCCAGATTTCTTTCTCGAGCCAGAGGATCATACCAGGTTTTCTGCTGTTCCTTGGCTTCTGCCAAATGATTCTGGGCCAAAGCAGTCATGTCCTGCAACTTTTCCCTCATTTGTATAACGTAGGAGACCACATTAGGGGATCTTTTCCAGAACCTCCCGCCCACATCTCCTGTAGCAAAGCTAACGGGCCCCTGATGTCATGGCCATACAACAATTCAAAAGGTGAAAACCCCGTAGAAGCCTGTGGGACTTCCCGATATGCAAATAGCAGGTAGGGCAACCATTGGTCCCAATCCCGACCAGTCTCACTGACAAACTTAAACATTTGTTTCAAAGTCTGATTGAATCTCAGTCAACCCATCGGTTTGAGGATGAAGGGGTGGCAGACTCTTGATTCCCAGTAGCTGGTAAACCTGCTTCAACAGGGTAGACATAAAGTTTGTTCCTGGTCAGTTAGAATTTCTGCAGGAAATCCTACCCTGGAAAATAACTGAACCAAGGACGTAGCTACTGATTTTGCCTTCACGGATTTTAATGAAATACCTCTGGGTATCTGGTGGCATAGTCAGTTATCACCAACATCAAAGCGGTTCCCAGAGCGACTCATCTGAGGACCAACAACATCCATTCCAAGTCTTTCAAATGGAGTACCAATAAGGGGAAGCGGTTGTAATGGTGCTGACGGACGCTTGAGAGAAATTCTGACAGACAGGACAGCTTTTACAAAAGTTAGCCACATCTACATTCAAACCAGGCCAGAAAAAATACTTTTTGATTCTCGCAGTTGTCTTGTTCTTAGGTGGCCAGCCCAAGGAATAGAGTGGCTAAGATGTAACACCCTCTCTCGAACACACTGTGGAACCACCAATTGTCTCTGGGCCCCGATTTCTCGATAGACAACCCCTTCATTATCACATACCTGGCTGCACCGTCCTTTAGCGGTCTTTCCCTTTCACCTGCAGCTCTAGCAAAGCACTCGGTGAGACTACAGTCTTCCTGCTGCAGCTGAATGATGTTAGTGGGTATCTGAAAGTTCACAGGCAAGTTAGAAAGTGTATTTTCAGGTACTGTACGAGCAGCATATTTTACCTTTTCTTGTCTCTTTTCCATTTTAGTCTTTCTCCTCTTTGGCACTCCAGCCTCAATCTCCTCATTGAAAAAGGCAAAGTGCTTAGTGTGTGCCCAATCTCCTCTGACTGGTTCGCCTTTGCTCGAGACCATCTGGCACTGCTGTACTGATTAACAACTCCAACAATACTGGTATATCCCGGCCCAGAATCACAGGGAAGACAAGTTATCAGTCACCCCCACCTCCACCAGATAGGTCTGGTCCCCTATCTTCACATAAACACTGGCGGTAGGTAACAATCTCGTCCCCATGCACACAGCAAATAGGTAATCTGCCCACTGTGCTAATTAAAGAGGCGGTATAAATTCTCTTCTCACAAAGTCTTGTCACTGCCGGTGTCAACCAAAGCAGTCAATTTCTCACCATTTATCTCTACATTTACAGTTCTCAGTGGAATTGGGGTCTTTTTGCCTCCCTCCCGGGTACTAGGCATAGCTGTGTAAACTGAGCTGATACCTTTGGACAATTTGGCTTTGTATGCCCTTCTTGGCCACACAGGTAACATATGGGAGGTCGTTTAGAAGCAAAATTTAAGTTAGGGCAGCACTTTTTCCCATATCTGCTTACCAGACCCCTCTACCTTCTTGGCAGTGAGGCACATCAGAAGAACAGCGATCATTGTAGTTTCAAGCCCACGGCTTATTTTTTTCCTCTGGCAGCAACAAACACCTCTGCCAAGGATGCTGCTTCCAGTGCTGTTCTGGGATCCCTTTCTCGAACCCACACCTGGAGTTCAGAAGACAACATTCTCAGATATTGCTCCAGAATGATTATTTCACTCACCTCCTCCATGTTTTCCTTTTAGGCTGGATCCACTTTGAAAAAAGAGTTCTTTGAGCCGGTTGTAAAGCTCTTTTGGGCTCTCTGTTGGATCTACTGTCAGGGAACGGAACTTTTGTCTGTAAGTTTCAACACTGACATCATATTTCTTTAAGATAGCACACTTCACTCTATCATAGTCAATAGATTCATTCAGATCCATGTTGACATAAGCGGCTCTTGCTTTACCAGTCAGTAGAGGATTAAATGCCAAACCCAATCAGTTCTGGTCCACCTACAGGCAATCAATTCTTTCGAAGGTAACTAAAAAATGTTCTACATCATCCGTGTCGCTCAGCTTCTCCAGTCGAGGTATCTGAGACAATGGTGGACCTATACTGCCCTCCACTGGATTACAACTTCGCTGAGGAACAGACACCTCAGAGTGTCCATCAGAAACTGCCAAATCCACATCAGGGCCCTCTTGGCCTGTATCAGGTAAGGGAAGATTTGGAGAGGAAGGATTAGGCGAGGTTCGTGCCTGGACCTTCAACTGCAAAAGACTGAACTGGTGCTGCAAAGCCTTAAAGCGAATCCTGAGCTGCCTGCTCCTGCTTTCTTGTGGCCTCTGGCCATCCATCTGCCATATGGGCCCAGTAAATTTGCCAACTCATTCACTGAGATATCCTGATCTCCAGTTGCCTTGCCCCTTTCAACTCCTTCCACCACAAAAGTCAATTTTTTCTTCCTCTTGCTCAGGGGAGGTGCTTTGGTATTCTTTCTTTAAGACGGCTCATAACAGTAACAAAACAGCCAGTGGGGCAAAAAAAAGAAATAAAACAGGTTGACTGGGGAATATCCCACTTCTGACACCTATGTGAGGACCGAGAGGTCAAAGACAAGGAACACCATCACCAGAAAAAAACCCTTTTAATTAAACTCAAGAAAGTAACTTTACACAACAAACCAGACAGACAGAAACAGACCAAAAACAAAAAGCCACCAAAAATGGACAACACAACAGCTTATAAAGAGAAAGATGGGCCCATTACAAATTAGAGGGAAATCAACAATACTTACATTTAACAAGATGAATCAAATCAAAAAGATAAACCTAGCACAAAGAAACACTAAATCATCCCCAAAGAACCTAACCCATAACCAAACAACAAATAGACAACTAAATATAAGATAAAATCAGTAATTTTTCCTTTCTTGCTCGTCCCCGGATCTCTCGAAAGTACGTCAGGAACCCGTTTGCCTTTAAATTCCCAGTTTCCACCGGACTCTAATTTCCATCACACCATAGTTGAAGTACTTGGGCCTGACAATCTCTGATGGTAATCAACTCAAAATAGAAAGTAAAGTAAATTCATACAAAGCAACTAATTTGTGTGCACTCCAAATCAGTAACAATGTATGTTATAAATGAAACCTGAAGTTATAAATCATGTATGCTTATGTGATTAAATGCAACTGACAAGAAAGTTAAACTAAACCATAAATAAACATGATTTACAAAATGTGGTGTGTGTGAAAAAGGTGATACGGGTATATTACCACTTCTAAAAGCCGTCACAGGATGAAAATAATCAGATCTTGCAATTTTTAATGCTTTTCTGTATGACAGCATACTCTCCCGCCAGGCAATACAAAATACTTCTAATTGAGTTTTTCTCCACCTGCGCTCCATTTTCCGGGCTGCTCTCTTTAGGGTGCGTGTGTTTTCATTATACCATGGAGTCAGATTGTTTTCTTTCATCTTTTTTAAGTGCAAAGGAGCAACTGTATCTAAAGTGCTAGAAAAAAGAGAGTGCATAGTTTCTGTTATATCATCAAGTTTTTGCGTCGTATTGGATGAGCTAAGGAATTGAGATAAGTCAGGAAGATTACTTAGAAAGCTTTCTTTTGTGGTGGAAGTGATGGTTCTACCATACTTGTAATAAGGTGCAGAGTTTACAGATTTAACTATACAGAGTTCACACAAGACTAGATAGTGATCTGAAATGTCATCACTTTGCTGCAGAACTTCAACCATTTTAACATCTATTCCATGTGACAGTATTAGGTCTAGAGTATGATTTCGACAATGAGTAGGTCCAAAGACATGTTGTCTAACCCCAACAGAGTTCAGAATGTCTAAGAAAGCTGATCCTAATGAGTCTTTTTCATTATCAACATGGATATTAAAATCGCCAACAATTAAGACTTTATCTGTGGCCAGTACTAACTCAGTTAGAAAATCAGCAAATTCTTTGATGAAATCTGTGCTGTGTCCTGGTGGCCTGTATACAGTAGCCAGTACAAACATGACAGAAGATTTATCACTAGCACATGATTCTGTAGATAATGTTATATGCAGCACCAAAACCTCAAATGAGTTATACTTAAAGCCTGCCCTCTGAGAAGTACTAAGAATATTGTTATAAATTGTAGCAACGCCTCCCCCTTTACCTTTTAAACGTGGCTCATTTTTATAGCAGTAATTTTGGGGGGTAGATTCATTTAGCGTAATATAATCATCTGGTTTTAGCCAGGTTTCTGTCAAACAAAGCAAATCTAGGTTCTGATCTTTGATCAAATCATATATATAAAGTGCTTTTGTGGAAAGTGATCTAATATTTAGCGAGCCAAGTTTTATCATTTGCTTATTTGAATTATAGGTAGTTTTAATTTGTTGGACATTAATTAAATTATTGCTTTTGATTAGGTTTGGACGTTCTCTGCATATTCTAATATGGGGAACAGACACAGTCTCTATAGTGTGATATCTAGGTGAAAGAGTCTCTATGTGCTGAGAATTAACTGCCTTCTGTGACGTGAGGCAGCTAGCAGACGGTCGGTTTAGCTGGTCTGTCTGCTTCCTGACCTGGGCACTAGTTGGTCATGTTGGAGCTATAAGACTATATGCCATATTTCTAGATAGAAGAGCAGCACCACCCCAAGAGGGATGAAGACCATCTCTTTTTAACAGGTCAGGTCTGCCCCAGAAACTCATCCAATTGTCTATAAAGCCTATGTTGTTCTCATGGACACCACTTAGACATCCAGCCATTGAGACCCAGCAGTCTGCTGTAAATCTCATCACCCCGGTAAGCAGGGAGGGGACCGGAGCATATTACATTGTCCGACATTGTGCTTGCAAATTCACACACCTCTTTAATATTATTTTTAGTGATCTCCAACTGGCGAAGTCGAACATCATTAGCGCCGATGTGAATAACAATCTTACGAAACTTACGTTTAGCATTAGCCAGCACTTTTAAATTTGACAAGATGTCAGACGCTCTGGCTCCCGGTAAGCATTGGACTACGGTGGCTGGTCTCCATTTTCACGTTCCGTACAATAGAATCGCCAATTACTAGAGCACTTTGATCAGGTTTCTCAGTGGGTGCGTCACTGAGTGGGGAGAACCTGTTTGATGTTCTGATCGGAACGGATGAGCGGTGTTTTGACCCGCGACTAGCCCGCCTGACGGTCACCCAATTGCCCTGCTGCACGGGCTCTGAGGCTGGAACCGAACAATGTACATGAGTCACTGTACTAGTCGCATCCAAAGCAGTATCTACAGCCCTCGCATTCTTACTGTCCTCAATTAAAGTTTGGATACGTGTCTCTAATTCTAAAACCTTCTCTGTCAGCCTAGCTATTTCCCTGCATTTATCACACGTGAATCCCTGATCGCTAACAGAGAAGGATAAACTATACATGTGACAGACGGTGCAAGTGACGATGCAGGGAGAAGCCATTTACTCATCGTAAGGATTCACTTACCACTCTTGTTTTGATGAGCTTGTGAAAACGGAGCGAACGAGCGCGAGGAACAAATGAACAGGAGCGGAAAAAGCCCACAATAGGCGCGAAAACGCGGGTGGGAGCGAAAGTGAATCGGCTAACGAGTACTAACTCACCGCCGAGTTTTAGATTAAAGCGAGCGAACTAACAGCTGTCTAATTAGTTAGATTAATTTGATAGTATCAACGATATCTAGACAGTTAAATTATATTTGATCGCTAGAGAAGAGGTGATAAATTGAAAAGCGAAGCTACACGGAGCTACAAACAAACCAACCTCTCAGCAGACAGGAGCAGTCAAGCCAGGATGTTCCAAGGTTCCAAGTTTGAGGCTGGTGTCCAGAAGGGTGGAAGATGAAAGGACTTTAGTTGTAGTTTACAACAACACAGAATTTCTTAGCAATTTGATCATTCTTTATATTTACAAAAAAAAAGTATTTTATATGCATATTTATATAATAACACGCATTTTTACTCTTAATGTTGTTTAAGCTTTTTTTGTTATTTGCATTGTTGTACTGCATCTCAATTTTCTTTGCAATTTAGACTGTCTTACTAAAACTTATTATATGCAACATTCATCCTCCACTGACTTTAATTGATAATGGCTGTGTTTATGTGACCAGCCCCTGATGTTCATTTATTAATATCAGCTAACACATGGAATGAATATGACACATACTAGTTAGATATTTCACAACTTAAGCCCTGAATATATAGATGCTTAAATTTTAAGCAGTGACATTGTCTCATAGAAACATTGTACGGTGCATTTGCAAAAATAATAATTTGTTATTATAACATCTTGTCACGTCTTTGGATTCTTGTTTTGTGTTTTCATGTTCTATGTGCTTTCCGTTCCTCTGTTAATTGTATCATTGTCTTCAGGTGTGTCTCATTAATGTAGTCAGTTACTTTGTGTATTTATTCCCTGTGTGTTTCAGTTCATTTTGCCCGGTCTTCTTTAGTATGGGGTTTTGTTTCTGCCTGTCTGCCTGCAACTATATTGTTTATTTTGTGTGTGTAGAAGATTAAAAGACTATTTATGTTATATTCTCGTCTGGCGCTCCTTAAATATACAACAAATGATGTCTAATCATTTACCTGCCTGTTTTTTAGTGTTTTGTGAAGTAGTCATTGAAAATCCCTCGTCCATGAAGAAAAAACTTTTACATTTATGGGTTGTAGATTGAGACAGTATATTGCACTAAACACACTAAGAGTGGTCTTGGGAAAGAAGCAGAGAGGAGCATGAACACACTGGCATGTGATGAGAAAAGAAGCTGGAATTCTGGGGACGCTCACTCTCTGTATCAATGAGAATAAAAAACACCAAAAAAACGTGTTTCAAAGTAGGCTTTATCTGAACATATGAAAATGTAAATGAGACTTGCAGCTCAGTAAAGCAGAGATACATCTGGTTTCAATTAGTTTATCATATGAACCAGCTGTTATCTTTTGGGACCTTTTACATTCCATTCCTTTCTTTCTAACAGTTTCTCTCTCGCTAATGTTTCTTTATAATATTCTGAATATTCTGAAAACTGAGTTGAGCAATGTCTTACAGCACTGAGATGTGCTTCACAGCTCTGCTCTTTCTTTCTCTTCATGAAGTTAACCATTGTTCCTTCTTTCTGAGCATTTGGTTCAGATTTGACCTCTTTTCCCAAACATCCTGTAGTGGTCGCCCAGTTCTTCCCTCCCCCTTTTTTTCTTCTCATGTTTCTCGTTTCTGGGCTGTTGCACAACAGCATTGTTTTCATCTTCGTTCTTCTGTCACAGACACATGCAGGTATGTAACAAGCTTTCTAGCTGATCTTTTAGCACTTACTGATTTGATTATGATTATTTGCATGCCACTTAATATGATCGTCACATCTAACATTTTGCTGAAGTGTAGACTTGTTTTTGAATAAATGTGGAGTATGGCTTGAAATTGACTGCAAGAGAATGGACTCAGTCTATGATGATATAGGAGGAAGGTTTTAAGCATCACTTCAGTGCTTTTGCAGCATTAATGTCCGACAGATAAGTCTAAAAAGTAGTGTCAGCTTCAAGCTAATAACATACTACTATTATTATCTGAAAGCATTCTAGAATAATACTGTTAATATAACAGTAACTTCGACTGTGATTTGTGCTGTAGTGATGGTGGAGGATCAACCAGAGGCCATTACCACCGTGACGGGCGGCAATAAACCTGTGCACCGCTTCCTTAGAGGACAACCCAAGAGCATTGGAGTGAGACACACAACACACACAAACCCAACTCAATGCTGCTCATTCTTCTATAATTAACATGTTGTTCAATGTTCATGCACTGCAGCAGAATCCAGAGCTAGTTGTCACTCTTTTACCCGAGTGAATGTGTCTCAGAAGACATTTAGTTTTCATACTTACTTTCTGTAGGGATATTCATCTCCACACGCTTTAACACACTTATACAGGGAGAATACACATAGACTTTCTTATACTTAAGAAGAAGAACAAGCATGTGTGTATTTTTGACTCAAAACTTCATAGATATTGCAGTGTGTAACAAACCGGTTTTCACCAGGTGTCTCTGTATTTGTCCATTGCGGTTTCCCTCCCAAAGTGAAAACTACCTGAGCAATATTGATATTGAATATTGATTTTTACTGATTTGTTTTGTCCATTTTCATATACCTTGTGTAAGGTTGTCCTAGTGATAATGGGTATAGGTCTGTTCATGTTTGCAATACCCATGAATGCAGAATCAGAAGCACCCATCTCAGAGGAGCAGTCCACCCCATACTGGCTTGGTTTCTGGGTATGTTCTCTTTTGTCTATATTTGCCTTGAAAGCCTTTAAGAGATTTACTAGCCATTACTAGCCTTGTGTTTCTCGACAATGAAGTCACTGCAAAAACAAAGAATGTGTGAAAAATGTATGGTGTCAGTAACCAAATAACTTCAGTTTAATTAACAGTAATAATTCTAACACTGTCGATGGGACAAAGCAACACTGCAAGACATAACAGAGAAATAACCAGAAAAATAGAGAAACAATTTATTCAAACTAACATCACCTTGAGCTGCAGTCACTGAATATCAATGAATTGAACTCCTTTCATAGTAAGTGAATGATCTTTTCAGTGCTGGTCCATGTCTCCACACATTTAGTCTCTTTTCTCTGATACGCTCAAGCCTTGTTCAGAGTTCAGTTAAAGCAGTAAGACCCAAGAAGCTGTGATTTACAGTAAATATATCTAAAGCTGTGAAATGCCTCTTAGCTGTTCTAAATTCACTGTAAACCACAGCTTCACAGGGTTCACTGCTTTTATAAAATGGTTACCACACAACACATTTGTTACTGTATTCAAATGTAAATGTAATAATTCCCCTGGAGGAAATAGTCCCTGACAGTGACAGTAAACAGCAATATGTGTAACATGCCTCATCTGATGTGTCTTATCATAAATCTTATCATCAATGTTTTTACTAAATGTACACTACATTTCTTGCAGTTCTTTGTCTGTGGTCTTCTGTATATACTGTCTGAGCGTAATCCCTCCAAAAAGATGGTAAGTGTCTGTATAGCCATGTTTCACTGCGTGAGAAAGTTCTCGTGTCCCACACCATGGTCTCTTTGTCGTGTTTCTGTTCCCATGTGCTCTGTTTGATCTTTCTGTCTCTGTATGATTATTGTCATTGGTTTTCAGGTACGTGTTATTCATTACTCTCAACAGTCCTCCTATTTATTTTGTGTTTGTCTCTGGTCTCTACATCCCTATGTGTGATCCTGCCTGTCCAACCAAAGGCCTATTTCTCTTGGATGTTGTCTAAATCTCTTAGTGAGCACTTCCACCTCACAGGTGTGGCATGTCAAGATGCTGATTAGACATCATGATTTTTGCACAGGTGTGACTTAATAAAAGGGCCACAATAAAAGACCAAGTTTTAATGTATTGGGTAGGTCTGGGGGAGCGTCCAAAAACCAGTCAGTAGTTGGTGTTGCCACCATTTGCTTTGTCTTCTTCGCATAGATTTGATCAGGTTTTTGATTGTGGCCTGTGAAATCTTGGTCCACTCCTCTTCGATGGCTGTGAAAGGTTGCTGTATACCTGCAGGAACTGGAACACGTTGTCCAGAACATCCCAAACATGCTCAATGGGTGACGTGTCTGGTGAGCATGCTGGCCATGCAAGAACTGGGATGGCCCCTTAAACCCCCTTACCCCTGTGCTGGAGGGAGGCAGTCATCCAGTGTCTGGGGAGCATCTGCTTCTGATTGAGAACACAGCCAGACCCAGAGCCCAGCCCATCATCACCCCTCCTACCTGCCTGCTCTTTGCCATGCCCTGTTACCATCACACATCCACTTCCTTGTCTTCCTTTCCTTTCCTTGAGTTCCCCTCTATGCCTCCCTTTGTGAGATTTGAAAACGGAGAAAAAAATGCTAACAACTAATTATTTACACTCAGTGTAAATAAATCCTCAGTTGATTTATATGTTGATTGCTCACAGATCACAGCCAGCCTTGCTCTGAGTATCATCTCAGTCATTGGAGTGGTGACTGCTGTGGCGGGCTTCTCCAGAACAATTGCTAATATCCATTACATGCACTTTTATCATGCAAGTGACAATCAAACAGAAGAGGAGGAACTTTATGCTGAACAACATTATGTGAGGATTTTTATTATTAATATTTAATTTTAAATGAAAAACATGGTTATAAGGAAGATAAATCCAGATAGGAGACTGATAGAGGGGTTTATTTTCAACCAATGAGAAAGTATGTATGTGCATTTTGTGTTTGAAAAGAAACTCTCATTTTGTCTCACAGATGACCATGACGAACATGGAGGTAGTGTTCATCTGCCACAGCTTGATAGGAGGCGTTCTGCTTGTGGCCATGGCCTTCTTCGCCCGGGCAGCGCTGCAGTCCAGCAGAACTCAGGTAACAGGGACCAGACAAGAAGAAAACCAAAATTCAAATAACAAAAATGAATGAAATAAACCACATTGCGAATTATATGAACATGTCAAATGTAGCATGTATACCAGCATTCATTTCTTTTAAAACATACTGTATGACTTTATATTGTTTAAATCATAGCATTCATTACTTAATTATATCTAACCTTTGTTAGTTGTGCTCATATTTCGTCTCTCCTTGGTTTCTACGAGTAAGCTAAGAAAATCAATAGTTGATGATTTTTTGCTTAGTACGAAGTCATGTAACAAGATAGCCCATCCCTGATCGCCCTGTTGGGTTTATTTTGTGCTCGTGACTGGCTGACTGTAGATCGTCTTCATTTGTGGATGAAGGCCGAATGTTGATGGATGATTTCCTCGTCTCTGCAGGCTGTGGTTGTAATGAGGAACCTGCCGTCAGCAGAGTGAACCAACCCAGATCATCTGAACATCCTCTGTGGTGCACATGAAGAGGAGCTGACGGCACATTACAGCAATCAGCGTTTAAACTGCATATATAATATGTATATTGTATCTAAATGCAGCAGAGCTGTAGTGTCTGTTTTCTGCAGAAACCATACCAGTGTTTTGAACTGAATCCTAAAATAAAAACACAGTGTAGGGACATTTATCACTTGTAAATGTATCAGTTATGTACAAACATCTAATAAACATAATCATTAACACTTTCTAAACACTTGTTAACACTTGTCTGGCACAAAACATTTTAGACACATTACTCTACATCTTCTGGACGACAACCCTCAATAAAAAGAGACGCCTTGAGACGCCTTGTGTGACGTTTGAGTTTTGTCTGAACTGATTATCAGACTGGAAGACTTCTTTCAGAAATTCCTAAACTTTAACATCTGCTGAATAATACGATCTAGTAAAAAAATATAGAATCAGAATCAACTTTATTGCCAGGTATGTTTACACATACGAGGAATTTGTTTTAGTGACAGAAGCTCTACAGTGCAACAGGATGACAAGACAAGACAGATATAAAGAGAATTATATACAAATACACAAAATATAAAAGGTGCAAAACAGCAAAAATACAATATATATTATAGACATTCAAGTGTAAGCATGAATTATGTTTGTGCAGTGTTGTGTGCAATCTGTATGTTAAATAAATAAGTGTCCTCAAGTGTTCAGGACATGGACTGCCTGGGGGAAGAAACTGTTCCTGTGTCTGGCTGTCCTGGTACTCAGTGCTCTGTAGCGGCGACCAGACGGCAACAGTTCGAATATGGAGTGTGCGGGATGTGAGGGGTCCAGAGTGATTTTCTTAACCCTTTTGTTTAATGTGGATAGGTACAGTTCTTGGAGAGTGGGGAGGGTTGTACCAATGATTCTCTCAGAAGTCCTGACTACCCTCTGTAGTCTTCTGAGGTCATGGTTGGTAGCTGAGCTGAACCAGACAGTTATGGAAGTGCAGAGGATGGATTGTATGATGGCCGAGTAGAACTGTTTCAGCACCTCCTGTGGCAGGTTGAACTTCCTCAGCTGACGAAGGAAGTACAATCTCTGCTGGGCCTTTTTAACAATGGAGTCGATGTGAGTGTCCCACTTCAGGTCCTGGGAGATTGTGGTGCCCAGGAACCTGAATGACTCCACTGTTACCACAGTGCTGTCCATGATGGTGAGTGGGCGGAGTGTAGGGGGGTTCCTCCTGAAGTCCACTATCATCTCCACTGTTTTGAGCGCGTTGAGCTCCTAGTTGTTCAGACTGCACCACTCAGCCAGCTCTTTGACCTCCTGTCTGTAAGCAGACTCGTCACCGTCCTGTATGAGGCCGATGACTGTGGTGTCGTCTGCAAACTTCAGGAGTTTGACAGAGGCGTCTTTAGAGGTGCAGTCATTGGTGTAGAGGGAGAAGAGCAGTGGGGAGAGGACACAACCCTGAGGGGCTCCAGTGCTGGTTGTGCGGGTGCTGGATGAGAATTTTCCCAGCCTCACTACCTGCTGTCTGTCTGTCAGGAAGCTGCTGATCCACTGACAGACGGAGGTGGGCACCGAGAGCTGGGTTAGTTTGGGGTGGAGGAGGTTTGGTATGATGGTGTTGAAGGCCGAACTGAAGTCCACAAACAGGATCCTCACATAAGTCCCTGGTCTGTCTAGGTGTTGCAGAGCATAATGCAGTCCCATATTGACTGCATCGTCCACTGACCTGTTAGATAGATAGATCAACTGAACAATTAAATTAGAGGTAGAGTTTTCACTATTAGATGGGTTGAAGTAGCTTCCACTATGAAAGCCTGTTTCCGCCACTGAAAATAAGGAGTGTTTATGTTATGAATTTTATTTTTCTGTTGGATGAGGTTCTTTGAAGTGATGAGTAATATTTCAGAATAAGGTTTGAAGTCATTGTGGTCTGGGTATCTCCCTACTGTCAGAAACCTCCAAATGAATGAGAGACTGATCATATATATATATATATATATATATATATATATATATATATATATATATATATATATATATATATATATATATATATATATATATTCTTCTGATTGTGTGGAGAAAAGTTATAGAAACGGATGTTAAGTTACTGCTTCAAGAACAAGAATCAATTCCTGGTCAAATTAGATGCATATTTTAGTTTAATTACCAATATGCATCATCTGTGGTCGCGCAGTCCAGACATGTCTAAACACGTCACCTCATCATCAGAGATCGACTGGAACACGGAAACGAGCGGCACGTGGTGGGAACGGGGCTTTAACGCATGCGTTTGAGTTTTGACGCGTCCGGCGTTCCGTACAGCGTGGCGCGGTTACCATTCCGCAGCGTCGCGTGATTTTGAATTCGCAGACAAGACATGAACATAGAGCTCGGCCTGCCGGGGGCGGGGCGAGTCACAGCCCCTACTTACGATTGGTCAAATGAACAGCGGAAGTGTTATCCGACTGATCAGAACGACGGCGGACTTTTAGTTTTTAACGAGTGAAACAGTCGTTTACGGTTTTCATGTTCTATCTCTCGGTTAAATTAACATTTAATGGATTCCTCTTCCTATCGCGCGCCAGAACGTCGCGTGCTGTGAATGTAGCCCCGCCCACTCGACGCCGGAGTTTCGCTCCTGTGAACGAGCGCTTCCTTTCTACGCACGGCGCTTCCGGTTCTTTCTTTTCCTCCGGTGCGACCTAAGAACAGTCGCACATGCCCATCTCTCCCACAACATCTAAAATGCCCACTAAGATCCTGCCTGAAGTCGAGCAGAACACATCAATGGAGGACGTGGAGAGCGGCCTGCAGCTGCTGAAGGTGAGAGGAGCTCGCGAGCGAATGCTAATCACAAACAAACACAAACAGAGGCACGCTGATGCTAATCACACAAACACGTCGCTCCCGTCTCGACACAGACCCTCTCAGAGCCGGCTGGGTCGATGGCTCTTCTGTCTTACTCGGCTCTGATTTCAAACAGCGCACTTTTGCTGTTCTTTGGTTTCTTTCCTCTCTATAGACACTCTGCTCACGTGGAGTCGAAATATGTGACGTATGTAGCATCTGCGGTCACGTGGGATTAGCATGACCACCAACAGCACGTGTGTGTGTGTGTGTGTGTGTGTTTATCGAAATACCAGGAATATTCACTACATCCTGTATTAATTAAACATCAAACAAGAATCAACTTTTAGAATCAACATTTAATCATCAATCCTCTCACGAACATGTCTTTATAACTCTGTACGTTGTGTATGTTGTCTGTTTATCACACAGTTAACAGAAGCACATAAGGGATGTTATAGACTGAATTTGAAACAATCAAAATGTACAGAGGTCTTTTTTTAGTAGTGACTGACAGAACAACTGTTAAAAAGACTTATTCAGAATAAAGTCACCTGGAAACGGCTTTATTTTTCTCTGTCGTAGCGGTTTGCTGCTAGATGAACCTCAAGTGAGCCCCGTCTTTGTTTTTCTCCAGAAAAAGAAAAAGAAAATGAAAGAAAAGGCTGAGGCAGAAGAGTGTGTTTCCCCGGCTCCTAAGAAGAGGAAGGCTGAGAAGATGTCCACCGAGATCACGGACATGAACGGGAACACGGACACACACCAGCTCAAGGTAACGAAGGCTTTATTGTGATCTCAGGTAAAAGGTCATTGTCCTGGAGCGCCCGTCGTTTACTCGCATCTCTGCACAGCTGAAGAAGAGAAAGAAGGCACACGTGGAGGAGGTGATGGGCAGCGGAGAGACTCCTAACACCCGAGGGACGGCTGTAGTAGACACCCCTGCTCCGTCCAGCGAGGACTCGGACAGCGACCGGGAGAAGGTGTGTGCTCGAGTGGGCCTGGGCTGAAGATCCTCGGCTTGACCCTGAGCTCGGTGCTGAGCGTATCAAGACACGGGGCAGACAACTTCACACAGCCTAGTCAATTGAGAAAAAATTATCCAAAAATGATTGCGAAAAAAAATCCAGTCATAACCACAGCGTAATTTTTTTTGCGTTTCTGAGCAACATGACGGTGATTCAGGTTTAAATGATTCGGTTGAATCACGATGACTTCCTGCCGCCCACCGCTTTCCATCCCACCTTCACACTTCTAGAAACAATTCTTTTGTAAAGGTTAAAACTCGGTTAGAACTTACTGAAATGTAAATTTCTATCAGCGTGAACTAACCTTCACACAGAACATGAGGAGCTGTCCTTCAGCACTCCTTAAGATAACACTAACACACTCCTCCTTGAACGGAGGCTATCGTTCAGAAGATCATGTTCACATTAATCTGTAAAAGCGTTCAGAGCCGAGGTCAAATGACACTCTCTTTAGGGTTAAAAACTTGTAGGACGCCACCTGCTGTGAAGATCTGGGCTCAGAATCCGCTCTGCTTCATCTCCGCTCCGCTGACCTCTGATGACCTGATTGTTTGTTTAGGAAACTCCGGAGCAGAAAGAAGGAGCCTTCTCCAACTTCCGGATCTCCCAGAACACCATCAAACTGCTGCAGGGTAACGCCGCTCACCGCCTCGAGCACGTCTCCCAAACACACCCTGACTTTTACAGCAAATGTTTTTCCTGTCTTTTAGCCCGTGGCGTTTCGTATCTCTTTGACATCCAAGTGAAGACCTTTAACTCTGTGTACGACGGGAAGGATGTGGTGGCTCAGGCCAGGACCGGCACGGGGAAGACCTTCTCGTTTGCGGTTCCTCTGGTGGAGAAGCTTCAGTCCGGAGCTGAGGACCGCAGGAAAGGCCGCGCCCCAAAGGTGTGTGTGTGTGTGTGTGTGTGTGTGTGAGATGAACACGCTCTGTGGCCTCACGCTGTAGATGAGTGCTGCTGTCCTTCACGGCAAAAAAGTTTTACTAGTCATTTTATAGTGCATCTATGTATTTAACTTTCTAGAAGCGAGATGCGTCCATACCTAGTGAAATCACTTAAAGGAACGGCTGCCTCCCTCTAGTGGCACACAAAGGAATCACTAAATGTAGCTAAATTAAAATAGAAAACAATACATTTAATTTTTTAATCGTTGAATGAAGGGTTGTTGTTTTTACATGCAGTGCAGGTAATTAGTTTTTAATTGACGTGTATATAAACACAGTGCAGTGATGGTCTTCAAACTCTATGATATTAAGGTGACCATAAATCTTCATATTAGGAGTCAAACTGACTTTTAAATGAATAATTTGATACCATGCACTTACTGTGTGTATCCTTGTTTTGTGTGTGTGCGCGTGTGTGTGTCC
The DNA here is from genome assembly GCF_018831695.1 of Puntigrus tetrazona. Lineage (NCBI taxonomy): Eukaryota > Metazoa > Chordata > Actinopteri > Cypriniformes > Cyprinidae > Puntigrus > Puntigrus tetrazona. The sequence goes on along the minus strand of NC_056711.1, from coordinate 1,868,711 downwards.
TCACAGGTGCTGGTCCTGGCTCCGACTCGAGAGCTGGCCATCCAGGTGGCCAAAGACTTCAAAGACATCACCAGGAAGCTGTTTGTCACGTGCTTCTACGGAGGAAGCTCATACAACCCGCAATGTAGGGATTTAATCGCCGTCGTTGTTGTTTGAAAGGACTATTTCAGTGTAGTTGTGATCAAAAATAGAAAACATACCAAAAGAAACCTTCTTAAAGATGCGTGCTAACCTGAAGATTGTGTGCGTTCAGGCGAGGCAATCCGCAATGGCATTGACATACTGGTGGGAACGCCGGGTCGAATCCAAGACCACCTGCAGAATAACAAGCTGGACCTGTCTCAGGTGAAGCACGTGGTGCTGGACGAGGTGGACCAGATGCTGGACATGGGCTTCGCCGAGCAGGTGGAGGAGATCCTGTCCATGTCCTATCAAAGAGGTAACCCAGGCCGCTCCACACACCTCATCTTCTCAGAGAGGAGCAGGTTCTCAACTCTTGACTCTCACAGATGCGGAGGAGAAACCACAGACGCTGCTCTTCTCGGCCACCTGTCCCGCCTGGGTTTACGAGGTGGCCAAGAAATACATGCGGCCTCAGTGCTTCCATGTGGATCTCATCGGGAAGAAGACCCAGAAAGCTGCCACCACAGTCGAGGTAATGCAGCCTGAGCGCTTTAAACGGAAGTGCTTCTTAGTCCAAAGTAGAGCAGAAGTCGTTCTGGAAATGAAACCAATAACATCTTTCCTTAGCAGATTTCCTGTCTGCTGAGAATCTGAGCTCTGTTAGCAGAGCCTGTCTTTAAAAAAACTAAATTATCTAGGAGAACAATTGATGTTAAAAGAATGTTTTTCTTTATTAATGCTCTGCTTCAGACCAGTCATGTGGTTAAACTTTTCTGAACTGTTTTTGTTTCTTTATTTTGTATCCTTGTTACAGTCTAACTATAATATTACTCAGATCTTAAGTACATGTGATGTGTGTAACGACAGCACCTTAAAACAAAGCCTAGCCGTTTTCCCCGACTCTATAATATTTAGTGGTCTGCACTGATAACTGACTTGTGGTTGTTGTGGTGTGACGTTGTTTCCGTGGCGCAGCACCTGGCCATCACGTGTCACTGGTCTCAGCGGGCGTCCGTCATCGGTGATGTCATCCAGGTGTACAGCGGCAGTCACGGCCGGACCATCGTCTTCTGTGAGACCAAGAAAGACGCCACGGAGCTCTCGCTGAACTCGTCCATCAAACAGGTGCAGATAAATAACGGGATGGAGTTTGTCACTAGCTTCAAGAGCTGAGCTGGTTATATTTACTGTCTTTTAGAGTTGATCGCACAGTAGAAGTCTGAGGGAGCTCAGTAGGCTGTAGATCTGATGTGTTTTCGTCTGTGTCTGGTGTCTCAGAGCGCTCAGGCGCTGCACGGAGACATTCCCCAGAAGCAGAGAGAGGTCACGCTCAAGGGCTTCAGGAGCGGCGCCTTCGAGGTGTTGGTGGCCACTAACGTGGCGGCCCGAGGCCTGGACATCCCTGAGGTGGACCTGGTCATTCAGTGCTCTCCTCCAAACGTACGCCACTGCTCTTTGTTGATCTCCTCCACTCGCTAATTCAGTTCTTGTTCTTTTGTTTGCACGTCTGGAGAGCCGCTTGTTTTCATGAGTACTTCAGCTTGATTGTACTGTTCTTTTCTTCGGTCTCAGCTGATGGGATGTTTCTTTTAAGCTCTCTTTAACAGTTTCAGCTTGTGTTGTGAATGCAGGATGTGGAATCGTACATCCACCGATCCGGACGGACTGGCAGAGCCGGAAGAACAGGCATCTGCATCTGTTTTTACCAGCGTAAAGAGGAGGGCCAGCTCAAGTTTGTGGAGCAGAAAGCGGTAAGATGCTCTCGGTGTGTGTTGAACAACAAATGATAGAGGAAGCGTGTGATCAGTCAGATGTCACACACAAGATATGTCTGAATTTTAAAAAATGACAAAACTACTCAGAACACCTTGAAGTCGTCCTAATGTAGTTCTTAGCGTATTACTAATCAAACATGAAGTAGGAAATGTACAAAGTATATACATGGATTGTAATGTTGTGTATTTCTACAAATATAGCAGATTTTAATATAGAGGTCGTTTGTGAGCGGGTGTCCTGACTCGAGCCAGAGTAGTGTTTGTTGTGAATGAGCTCCGATGTGACGGGTGCTCTAACGTGTGTCTTGTTCACCTGCTCCAGGGAATCACCTTCAAACGGGTCGGGGTCCCAACAGCCAAAGACATCATCCAGTCGTCCAGTAAAGACGCCATGAGGTCCGAGTGGTTCAGATGAATTAGCAGGCAGGTGAAGGCTCTGGCTGAACGTGTGCTTCTGTGGGCAGGTTCCTGGACTCGGTGCCGGAGGTGGCCGTGGGGTATTTCCGTGAGGCAGCGCGGGAGCTGATCCTCCAGCGTGGGGCCGAGGAGGCGCTGGCCGCGGCCCTCGCTCACATCTCAGGGGCCACCAACCTAGAGCAGAGGTCCCTCATCAGCTCAGAAGCCGTACGTCAACCTCAGATAACCCTTCATACAGCACTACTGATCTACTGATGAGAGTCAGGAACCCAACAAGGACTCTGTGGAAACCTTTATTAAATGGTTAAGGGTGCCTTTAGTGAAACGTGGGTTGCAAGGAAACCCTTTTTAAGCTTTACTTAAAGTTAAGGCTGTCACTTAAGTATTTCCCTTAAGTGCTGTTACAAAGTCCTTAGTAACCGTTTCATCTTGATAAATTTAAGGGATCAGATTTCTTCCTTTATGTCTTTGGTCAGCAGAGGGCATAGAAACAAAGCTTGTTTCCTCGGTAACGACTGAATACAAAACAATGCAGAAACACAGCTTGTTTATTCATGTTTTACAACATAAAATACAAACCAGAGTTTATAAATATACGCACGCGTTTAGTTTAAGCACCTAGATGTGGGTGACGGTTAAGACGTTTGTTGCAACGCTCTTAAAGAAATCCCTTACCTCAGGGAATGTTTTCCCCTTGGGGATACTTAAAGCCAGTCTTGATGAAATCTGTGTTCTCTCAGGGGTTTACCACCTTGGTAATGAACTGCTCTCAAGAAATGCACAGCATCAGTTACGCCTGGCGCAGCCTGAAGGAGCAGCTCGGGGAGGGCATCGATGAGCACATCAAACGCATGACCTTCCTCAAGGACAAGATGGTACGTGAAGATCAGAAAACATGACCAAAAAATAGCTAAACCGAAGGAGCATCTTTTATGTGATTGCCTGACTCTCAGTAAATATAAATTAGGCTTGTAATAACCCCTTTTTATTCTGTGCTGTGAAAAAGCCCACGCTATTAAACCTCCAGTTCTCCTTGAAGTATCGTGCAGATAAATATTTAATTGCCCTAAATAAATCGAAAGCATGAAGTAGAAGCACGCACACGATGTTGCAAGACCTTATCAGAATGAATACTCTGAAATATTAATGTGCAATAAATGCATGCACATTTTGATATGTAAAGTCCAAGGACTCTAGAAGTGACACTCGTGGTGAACACACGCAGCTCTTCTTACAAAGACGCTTGAGCTTCAGCTACAGACTGGAGCATTCAATCAATAATGGGTTTAGTTTCAGGGCTTGATTTCTGACCTGTCCTGTGTGTGTGTTTCTCTCAGGGTGTGTGTTTCGACGTCCCAGTCAACAAAGTGAAAGAGTTGCAGGTACGTGGATGCGCTTGTGAAGCGACGCCGCAGGACGTGTCCGTACACACGCGGCGTCTTTCCCAAGCCTTTGAGCGTGTCGTGTTTCGCTGACTCGGCTCGGTCTCCGTGTGTCTGCAGGATCGGTGGAAGGACTGCCGGCGCTGGCAGCTGAGCGTGGCCACAGAGCTCCCCGAGATGGAGCAGAATGATCGCTACTGTGGAGACTTCGGGGGCCGCGGCGGGGGACGAGGACGACGCTCCTCCGGCTTCAGAGGAAACGGCTCCGGCGGCAGAAGAGGAGGAGGAGGAGGAAGAGGAGGTGGTGGTGGAGGAGGAGGAGGAGGCAATCATAAACGCTTCAGCTCAGCCTTCCATTACTAATCTGGACTCTGTCATGTTTTTACTCCTCTCCTGCAACATCAGATACGCTGATTGCTTTTTCTTGCAGTTAAGCTAATAGTACCGTCTGTCCCGCTGATATTAAAGTGGTGTTTGATCGACAGTGCAGCTGTTTCATTGAAAGCAATCAAATTATGCGCTAAGTTAACCGTCCGACTGAGTCAGAAAGCGATTATAAGCTCTTAAAAGAGAGAAGCCTGTGATTCAGTGCACGTGACTGAAGTTCATTATTCAGCTGAACGCTTGTTTGGGAATAAAGGCCATACACCGTTTAATCCAAAGCATAAACTCAAGATTTATTGAAAGATCCGGCAAACATATAATAATAGCTAATATCTTCTTTGGGTAACTTATGGCACTGGTATTAGTGACCAAGAAGCTGCCCTTTTTGCATAATTTACTACAGCTCAAAATCACTCAGGCAGAGTTTCACTGTCCATTAACATGCTTGTTAATTACGATGCTTTTCCTTCAGTTTCACTGCAAAAAAAAAAAAACAGATGTAGAAACATGCCCGTGCTCTCAGTGGGGTTAGTCGTGTAGAGCTGCTGAGGTATTGTGAACGTTACAGTCCGTGTGGAAGGAGTACTCCATCGTCTCGCCTGAAAGCAGAGGAGAGCACATCTCATACAGGACACTTCATTAAGAATCATCAGGTGGACAACACGGTTTCGTTGAGATGTTTCTTACACAGGCATCCCATCCACGTGGAGTTTGTCCTCCAGCCCCTGTCGCTCTCGTACGAGGGGCTCCAGTGCTCCAGGTTCTTCAGGTGGTCCACGATCTGCAGGACAAACACAACATCATTCAGGGAGCCAGAAAAGAGCTGTCCGTTACGAAGCCGCAGCTGAAGGAGTTCAGGAAGGCCATGTCTTGTGGCATACACACAAAAACAGCAATTCTATTATATAGATGTTTTGAAGATTGCTGGTAAAGATGAACTTCCACAGGGTGGAAAAAATGATGGCAGAATGGTTGATGGACAGTAATGCATGTTTTATGTAAACGGGAAACCCAAATAGAAAACATTTAAAGTGAATACTATAGTATTTTTAACCGTAGTAAAGTACAGTACTTGAATCAATGTGTTAATTCTGTTGCTGTGGTAAAATAACTAGCACATTTTACCCAGTACTGTACTAAAATTATATAGTATTTATTGCTGATAGTGTATTAATACTACAGTATGCTGTAGTGTTCATTAAGTGTTGTAAATACTAAGCATATATACAGCATCCTGGCTTCATAACCTGTTCCACAGCTTTCTAGTGTCCCAAGGAACCACTCGTGATCACCTGAAAAATATCAGCTTTGTCATTCAAGACAGCAGAGGGTTATCGCCGAGACTGTTTTTTTAGTTTGGTGTAGCTTTGTGCATCAGCTTCTCCAGCGTTCACGTACAAGAGACAGCTGTTCCTAGCTGGAGATGGTTTCATGCGAGTCATCTTTGGTGTCCTGAGATCTCGAGTCGAACCCTAACCCATGTTTGGCTGCGGTCCCTCAGAGATCTTACCTTCAGCACAGCTTCTGTCTGCTCGTGCTCGTCCGTCTTGTTCAGCTGCAGGCCTGTGGAGGTCACAGGTTAGTCACTTGTAAACCTCGCTAGTCTTAATGGGCCCAGACGAGCGCAGTTACCCTGCGAGTAGCTGAGGAGCGCTCTGTCCTCCTCGACGCTCTTGGCTTCAGCCGCGCCGCTGCCTCGCTCATCCGTCAGCTTCCAGAAGGCCTCTGCATACATACGACAAATATGTATTATAATGGGGAAGGCAGTAAGGGTTTCAGGATGTCGGCGGTGGTTGGTTCACACCTGTAAATCTCTCCAGAGGGATGTTCCTTTGAGTCTGTGGAGGTGTAGCTGCTCTGCTGTCACTATCCAAGCACCTTAAAGCTGAAGAGAAGCCCCATCACTGAGAATAATCTTTAGGAACACAACATGCGCAGATGTGAAATCTAGATGGATTAAATAATATCCCAGATACCTTTGCGTCTCTTGACAGTTTTGCTGTGTGGAAGGAGAATATAAACTCTGAAAGCGTTGTGGCCTTTCTTGATGCTCTTGTCCTGAAGCTCTTTGACGTCTGTCAGGGAGTTGAGCGCACAGCGGAAGTTGGCTTTCCATGTCTTGGGATCAGGTTTGTCTACGCCGGGTTTGTATCGCCCTGAAATCCACGAGAAGAGAACTAGTCTTCACTACAGGTCAAGGTTTAGCTCCTCTTTTAAACGTGTTTAGTAAAATCACAAGTAATATAACGGCAGTGTTGAATGAGCATCTGGACGATTAAAAGTTTTGGGGAAAATCTCAGTGTTAGCAGTTACAGAAATTAAAATCAGGCACATACCACAATTACAAATGTAAATATATTAAAATAAAAGCACATTTATTTTTAATATACCACACAGTTTTAGCAAGTTTTTTTTCAAAATAGGACAACATGTCTAGTCCGACTGGGATGTTGAATGTGAAGGTTTTGTGTTTCTCTTCAAGATCATGTAGTCAAAAATAAATCTTTTGGAAAAGCATCATCTAATTTCGATATTTTTTATCAAATAAAAAGACATTCAGTGACTTCAGTGTACATATAATAATAATAATAATAATTGTTAATAACTGTAACAAACTATACAGTATGCCAGCATATGCATAAGTGTTCAAAGCCTTTGCAATGTATGCATATTTATTTAACCTTTATTCATTCATCACACACACACACACACACACACACACACACACTAAGTCATTTACACTGTCTGACACAGCTGTGTTTAAAACTGGGCGTCCGGTCAGAGGAGAACTGACCCCAAGGTTTTTTTTCTCCCTTCTGTATGGATGGGGTTTTGTTTCCTCTGGCTTTTGATTTTATCACAGAGCTTGTTTCTGCATTTAATAATTCGTTTAGTGCTTTGATATAATCTGTATAGTTAAAACACATATAAATCTATAAATAAAAGTGAAAGTGCTTTGGCATTGTGATCATTACCTGACGACGAAAAAAAGATCTATTTGAAAATGGAAAACTTTGCGATTACGTTTCCATTATCGAGAAACACATGATATGAACCGCTTCCCGTCTGTTTGATTTGTTTGTATCGCTGTCCTTTTGATAATCTTAATCTCCCCGGGTGATCTCTCCTGGTTAGCGGTGCTGTGATCACAGAGACCCGTCTGTACCTGTGTGGATGGCCCAGTTTCGAAACAGAGTGGCGTCCTTGTCGATGTTCCAGCCGTGCCGGGCTGCGTGCTTCCAGGGAATCTGGAAAACTCTGGCAGCCTGCAGTTTGATGCAAATATATTTAAACAGACTGACATGAGTTTAACTCTTCACCGGGGAAGATGTAAAGCTAAAACACTTAATGAGGCTGGTTCACGATCTAAATGTCGTCGATGGTCTTTAAACCGAGCTGAGCTGCAGGATGTACGGTCGTTAACGCTCTTTTCTTAGATTCTCTGGCTCTGACACGATCTGTCCTGTTAAAATCTAAACAACGGCTCTGACCTGGTCCAGCCACACGACCCCAGGGTATCCTCCGGAGTCGATCTGCTCCTCCAGCCACGGCCTCAGACGCAGACGTCCCTGATGCATCTCTGAGTCTGCCGGACAGACCTCGTGTGCTTCAGAAGAGTCTCTGTACCATCACACACACACACACACACACACACACTCAGATTACAGCCGAGGCTCCTCGTACCTGCACCAACAGGTTTGGAGGCTTTCCTTACAACCGTGGGACGGTTTCTGTGGTAGAGAGGAACCCGGCTCGACCCGCCCCGTGCAGCGAACACCGACCCGGTGGAGGAACACGTCAGTGCAGTCACTCACATTAATGACAGGATAGCTGGAGAAGCTCCTAAACAACTCAGCTTCAGCTGATGAAAGTATTTATCTTTGTACGGCCGTACTGTGGGGCTTCTGCGCTGTTACTGTAATTGTGGTAAAATGGCCTTAAGAGTTACACTTCAGGTTTTTATCAGACGCTCGTTGTGTTCCTTACAGCATTTTTGTGCTTCGCCTGGTTTCCTGTGAACTTCACTGAGCCGTTTATGCATCTCAGGTATTTTCCAATGAAACAATTATTGGCCTGGCTCCTCTCACAGCCAAGTCAATCCAGATAGCTTGTTCTGAATAAAAATTCCAGCAAACATGGAATGAATGTCAAAACAGTCCTTTTCTCAACTATGTTGGCACCTGATTAAACATTAAGAACATTGTGAATCAGGCCTATAGATTAAAACCAACTGGACATGTTAACCTTTATTATACATCAATTAAATTAAATAACAAGTGGATTTAGGAGTCTTACATAATACACACATTCATCAGATTTTGATCTTTTTTCATTTAGATTCATTTAGATTGTAAGAGCCAACAAATGTGTACATGATGCCAAGATGCATTAAATATGCACTATATATATATATATATATATATATATATATATATATATATATATATATATATATATATATATATATAGATGAAATTAGAATGTATTGTATTGCATAAAATAGAAAGACTGTTTGTAGGAACTAGTAGAGCAGATGTTACAATCTGTACTCAAATATAACGTGAGTAATCTCAGTCAGGTATTCAGAGAGATGAGTGATTACACACACAGACACACACACACTCACACACACACACACACACACACACACACACACACACACACACACACACACACACACACACACACACACACACACACACACACACACACACACACACACACACACACACACACACACACACACACACACACACACACACACACACACACACACACACACACACACACACACACACACACACACACACACACACACACACACACACACACACACACACACACACACACACACACACACACACACACACACACACACACACTCACACACACACACACACACACACACACACACACACACACACACACACACACACACACACACACACACACACACACACACACACACACACACACACACACACACACACACACACACACACACACACACACACACACACACACACACACACACACACACACACACACACACACACACACACACACACACACACACACACACACACACACACACACACACACACACACACACTCACACACACACACACACACACACACTTACACACACACACACACACACACACACTCACACACACACACACACACACACACACACACACACACACACACACACACACACACACACACACACTCACACACACACACACACACACACACACACACACACACACACACACACACACACACACACACACACACACACACACACACACACACACTCACACACACACACACACTCACGTGCAGAAGAGAAATGAAGTATTTTCAGGAATGTGATAAACAGGCTCATAATGACTGTAATTATGTAACAATGTAGTTTGTGGAGCTGGTCGGACAGCTACACACATCATATTAGAGTCTTCTGAATCGACAAGAACTGCTCAATCAGAAAGAAGACATGAAGTTTGAAATCCACACATTCACAATAAAAATCAGTTTGTAGTTCATTAAAACAAAGGTGTTGCTGTTGACGTCCCTCAGCTCTGGTTGATCAGACACAGTATCGGATCACACGAGCAGAGGAGGACGTCACACACTCACTCACACACCTATACACACACTCATTTTCCCAGAATGCAATATTACACCCCCACGGCAGTCTCAACCCTCGCAATCCTCTGAACCTGAAGATGATCGCTGGGATTGTTCTGTCAGTTTTTAGTAGTCAGAAACCCAGAATGGTTCTCTTTTGTTTAGTCATTCAAAGCAGACTGTTTCAGTCATTGTTTATCTGGACCGTCTTCAGCAATCACCACAAACAAGTAAAGAAGAAGTGATCCAGTAGATAAAACCCTGATCAAAACAGAGCTAGTCAAGCTCAAATGATTGGGTATTGCTTGGTGGTTTACACATAGATTTACTTTAGCGCTGCTGACTGAAACGATCAAACAAGAAGAAAACCGACTGTTGTTTTCATTTAAAGTGTTTGTTCCTTTATGTATTTGCTCTGAATATCGTTTATTTTCTGTTCTGTTTCTGGTCCATGATCCAGATCAGACTAGTGGCTCGTTTCTGGGTCGTGACTCAGGAGACCTTCTGTAGTTCAGTCTGCGCTCAGCAGAGGTCCTCAGTGGATCTGTGGTTTATCTGTGTTGAGCTTCTCTGATCCATTCCCTGTGTGTGTGTGTGTGTGCGTGTGTGTAATATTATTGTTTCTTGACCATAAAATCAGCCTATGAGAATAATTTCTGAAGGATCATGTGGCACTGAAGACTGAAGTAATGATTCAGAAAATTCAGCTTCACATCACAGAAATAAATTACAGTTTAACAGATATACACAAAGAAAACAGTTATGTTAAATAGAACTTTTTCACAGTATTGCTGTTTTTTCTGTATTTCAGATCAAATAAATGCAGGCTTGGTGAACAATAGAGACTTCTTTAAAAACATTAAAACTCTTAAAGTTCAAAGATGTTTGGCTGGTGGTGTTTGTACTCCTCCTGGGCCTCCACCTCCATCTGCCACAGACCTTTTTACACATGTACGTTAGAATCCATCTAAACTATTAAAAGATCTGCTTCCAGAAGTCATAGATCCTATTTTGAACATTATTAATTCATCATTGTCATTAGGATATGTTCCCAAAACCTTTAAACTGGCTGTAATTAAGCCTCTTATTAAGAAACCACATCTTGATCCCAAAGACTTAGTAAATTACAGACCAATCTCTAATCTCCCTTTTCTGTCAAAGATACTAGAAAAGGTAGTATCCTCACAACTGTATTCCTTTTTAGAAAAAAATGGTGTCTGTGAGGATTATCAGGTTTCAGACCGTACCATAGTACTGAGACTGCTCTCATTAGAGTTACTAATGACCTGCTTCTATCATCGGATCGTGGTTTTATCTCGTTATTAGTGCTATTAGATCTTAGCGCAGCATTCGATACTATCGATCACAACATTCTCTTGGATAGACTAGAAAACTATGTTGGCATTAGAGGAAGTGCCTTAGCATGGTTTAAATCATATCTATCTGACCGCTATCAGTTTGTAGCATTAAATGAGGAGGTATCATATCAATCACAAGTGAAATATGGAGTTCCTCAAGGCTCAGTGCTAGGACCGTTACTTTTCAACCTGTACATGTTACCTCTGGGAGATATTATCAGGAGTCATGGTGTTAGCTTTCACTGCTATGCTGATGATACTCAGCTCTATATTTCAGCGCAGCCTGGTGATACACACCAAACTGAGAATCTAACAGAATGCATAGTCGATATAAAAAACTGGATGATGAGTAACTTCCTAATTCCTAATGTCTTGTTTCCCAGCTGCAGTCACATTACACTCCTCAGATTCATGCGTGGTTCATCCGTCCACCTGAAGCGTGTCGAGCTGAGAGCAGGTGAGGCTCTGTGTTCAACATGGCATCTATTCAACGAACAAGCCTTAGTCCGCTCATCAGGAACGACAAGCGAGGTTCAGAGAGAGAAAACGGGTTTTTCAAAAAGAAAGGTATATGTTTATTCACGAAGCTTCCTTTGATGTGAAGAACCTCTGTCTGATACTCAATACAACAGGTTACGTTCTTCACAATTAAATATGTAATTTTTTGTCCAGATATAGATCTTGAATTTGTAGCAAATATGCTAGCATGATCTGATTGTCTAACTGTGCTAGCGGACTTTAAACACTAGCACCGCGTCTGATAGAAGATAACTGGTTCATAATGACGAGATCTTCCTAATACTGTACAGATGCAGCATCTTCAGAAGAAGAAGGAGGAGGTCACCAGAACATCCTGCCTTTTAAAAACAGGCTAAAAGGCAGTGCAGTTTGACTATAAGCTTTAATTCTACTATTTCAATGCCTGACACGGCCTTACTTAGTCAATATTAAAGATGAATTTAACGTTATGTAGATTGATTTTCTGCGGAAAACACAGCAAATGACAAAACATCAACTTTAGCTGGGGTTTTAGAGGCAGGTTCACCTTAAATCAAGTTTATGAAGCTAATCAGGTTCATTATGTAGAAGGACTGAGAATACTGCTCTGTGGAAAGTGCTGAAAATGATACAGTCTTAAGGGCTTTTAGGTCACCGGCAGGATGAAGATCATTTCTAATGTATTCATGTTGTGTCTCATTGATTGTTTAAAGTCACTGCATATTGCAGTCTGTTTATACATTTTTGTGTTTAATCTTTAAGAATGATGCATTTTCAGTGAATAATTGCTTCCTGTATGGAATTTTTCTATTACATTTATATATACATAAATATACACAGTACACATACATATATTATGTAAACTAAAACTTTTATTGTAGATGAAACAACAATTAATAGTTTGACAGCACTAGTTAATATGTAATATATGTTTTAATATGTAAATATATATATTTAAATGAATATATTTACATTAGCTTTAATATGTAAGTACTAATAATGCTAATATCCCCTTAATATTCATGCTAATAATAATCAACCACTGAATAGTGAGAACTGGACACTAATGTGTTACCTGTATTCTTATTATCTACAGTCTATACACAGCAATAAGTTCAATTACATAAGAAGAAACTGTAATGAAATTACAGTAAAAAAAAAGTGTAATTCTTTTCTTTACTTCTAAACCAGATGAATACGTTACTTTAAATGAGTCTACCTCCCTACTAATTACTTTATTACTTAATCACTCACATCAACACTACAGTAATCAAGTAATATGACTTAAGTATTTTACAGCCCTGTGGTTGAGTAAATCAATCATCTTTACTCTGAGATTCAGAAAGTTTCTGTTCTTCAGGACGTCCTTGAGAGAGAAAGAGGAGATATTCAGCAGAGAACAGCATCCAGTTATATCTACTGTCTCTGTTTCTATCCGGTCTGCACGGCACAGTTAATACAGCTCTATCACTTCCTCAACAGACAGCTACACATCAGAAAGGGTTATGCTCGTAATTCTAATGACTGAAGTGGTTTGGACAGACCACACGTGTTTGGATATGTGTTCAGAACTGCTGTATAAAGAAAAACACAATAACCATCAAACAATCACACCCAAAATACATGCTTCTGTTTACATTAAACATGTGTGTGTGCTCCGTGTATACACACAGAGAGAAGAGCGAGGAGACCTGAGGAAGTCTAGAGTCGAGGTGAGGAGATGTTTTTCATCTGCATCAGAAAGACCTGGGTCTGGAAATCCCATGTTTAGCTCTCCAGGATCAGGTGAGCCATCTTTAGTGTCTGTTTTTCCCCCTGATCCAGATCCACACTTGTTCAGATTTCTGAATCTGGATGAGCAGTGCTCTACAGAGGCCCTGAAGAGACAATCCCAGTCTAATGTATTTTAGCTTTGCATTGCATTTACACAAATACTAGTGCTCCATTTCTCATGATTGTCATTCACGTTCAGTCATTTTAAAAATACCAAATCTAAATTAAATGTCTTTTTTTTTAAAACTGATTTAGATATTTGGGGATGTACTACATGCTACACAATGTTGAATATTTGGACCAGTTTTAAAGTTTTATTACATTTTTGTTGCAGAAATCCACCCTTCTGCTGGGATCAGAATAATCCCATTGTTGTGGATCAGAAGTATCTGAGTCTTACTGAATGTTTTCACATCATATCTACACAAACTGAGGAATAAATCCAACTAAAACCAAGATTGTTTTTTTTTTTTCAGATTTTTTAATGAATCCATTTTCAAGATTTCATCCAAACTGATGGCCAAAAATTGAAGGACCTCAGAAGACCTAGATCTAGATGTATTTGAGTAGGGTTGGAGACAAACTCTGCTGAGAAGTGACCTCCTGGGCAAGATTTAGAGAACATGAATGTTAAAATCACCAACCAATGAAAAAAACAAACACACACACACACACACACACACACACACATATATATATACATTTTATTAATTACATTTTTAACATGACATGGATGGTAATTACACATTTCAATCAAATCTTAAATAACAGGGCTTCAAAGCTAGTTAAAGACCTTGGGTGAAACCATTTGACAATGAGCAAGGAAAGTCTGCTTTAAAACAGTGACTAAACCACCATAAATCATTTTTTCTTTTTGAAAACTGCATCAAGCTCTCAAGGATCAACAACTGAGGTATGAATGACCTGCAAGTCTGAAGTGCACAAAACTAATTTTAAGCAATTTCAATTTAAAAGCAAACGTTAAAAGCAGCAAATTAAAAGCAAAGGAAACAGTCAGAAAAAGAAAGAAGGGGAGTTAGAGTCAGGGCGCTATCTTGTCTTGAAGATATACTTCCTGTGATGACGATCACCTTCATGATGAGAGCGCACACAGTTCAGTATAACTTCATTGTCTTTGACCACCCCGCTGACCTCAAACATACACATAGAACCACAACGATATCAAAAACATATCAGATGAAGAAGTGTTGCAGCAGGTTTTGTAGGTAAAAGATGAAGATTTCCCTCAAGCTGGATGTGAATGTCCTTCTTTCTCAGTTCCTCAAACAGTCCAGCACCTCCAGTAGAGAACACATACAGGGCTGGACAGAAGAACCGTCAGCAGGTCTGTGAAGAGCTCCTCAAGCCATCCACCTGCCAGCTTTAACTCAGCTCGAATGACATTTCATATTTTGCTTTTGAAAAATCGACTTTAACCGTGAGACTCTGACAATGAGGAGATGCTGATGGCTCTTCCACTTTCTGGGAGAACCTACGTGATCGTGGAGAGTGAGGATGAGAGTCTGGCACAGCTCTATGAGCTTCTCACCACAGTCTGCCTCTGTGTCTTCTGATGGTGTAGACATTCTCCAGACTGCCTTCTGAGAACCTGGAGATGAGGAAGATGTTCAGTAATAAGATCTGTGGTTGATCTGTGACCAGCTGCCAGTTCAATCCCTGAGCATTTAGCCATAAAACAAGCACTGAAGAAGAGAGGCACAGTCCCACACACTAACACACGCTTCATGATCACGGTCCCCACCTCACACCATCCCCGGCTCGCTCATGATGAAGGTGGTGTGCTGCTGAAGAAAGAGGACTTGATCAAAGAGACGAGCTGTTGAGGTCTTGTGACGATTACATAAGAAATCTGAATCTACAGGTATTTGTTTTATAAGAGGATATCTTTATCTATTCTCTGGGTTATTTACTGTGTAATAAACTGTCCTGCGTCATTGTTTTAGTCTCTTCAGAAGCATGTATTAGTTATAAAACTCTCTGCTGATCTCCGCCCTTGAACCCAGGGCAGTATATACAAAATAAACAGCGTTCCCAATGAGAGTTGAGCAGCACTTATCTGCACGCGAGGAGCAGAGCAAGCCAATCATTTCTTGAAGAAAATGCGTGTAATTCTGTAATCGAAGCAGTATGGTATATAATGAGTGGCACATCCATCACGTGAACATTTTTGGGGTTTCCAGGTTAAAAAGGTCCTGAAAGAAAATAAAACGTGAAACTGCTTCCCTTCAATATTTATAACACGTTTAAAGCTATATATTTGAACATGCATGACTGAACTTTGGTCCGAGTCATAAATATGTTTTCCCATCAGAGATGCAATAAGGATGCTGAGCTGGGATGAATCTTTGAACTCTTTTATGGCCGAGAGCGTGCTGATAACTGAAGATGAGATTTAAGTCAGCTCTGTCTGGTAATCACGACAGAAGCCAGCAGCGCTTCATGGAGTAATCTTCAGCGTTTGGACATGGAGGAACTGAAGCAGCGAGGACGAAAGAGAGAGGGCCGTCACAGGTGAAGACTCATCAGTATACTCTTTAAAAGATCACTGCTGGGCTTGTATTTGAAGGATAAACTCCACAAAGTACCTCATTAATATAAACAGATTTAAAAGATTTTATATTTTTAATTATTATTTATTGATAAAATGTTTCATTTCATCAGTTGAGTACGACACAGCCGCATTAAAGCTTCACTAGGAAAGGGTCATCAGTACTTAGGAGTAATAAATTAAATATATGACTTTACGTGTGCGCTGTAACCTGTAGCTGTTGCATTAAAACGTTTTTTACACCTGATCTTACCCGTGGAACTTCATTCAGTAATGAAAACTAATTTTATTTTGAGTGCCATGAAGCACTTTTCTAGGTTACCAGTATCTGTTAAAAAGGTAACCTGTAATTGTTATTTCTACCTGATCTTACCCTTGAATCAAGTATCTCCTAATGGTTATTAACATTATAGACGTTACCTGTATGTGTGTTTGCATGTGTGTGTGTCTTTACAGACCATATATACAGTAATATGCTACTAAGTAAAATAATATTGATGTAATATGACAATAGTAATAACAGTCCTTTTGGCTTGTCTTTATATGTTTAATTACCTCTTAAATTCTCCAAACCGAGTAGCTACGTTCATATAAATATCTATCTACTGCTATACAATCTGGAAATGAGACGCGTGAGTGGTGTGTCATTCTCACTTTAGATAAATGATTGTGTTAAGCAACACAGCATGAAACTGTCATATCGTACATTTATGTTGTTAAGAAAAGCTGTGGAGTGACTGCCTGTGTCTGACTTCAAGAGCCTTATAAAATGGTTATAAAATGTTTACTACATTATGGACAAAACCGTTTTATTATGTCATTTCAGCGAGCAAATGTTTATACTGGCATCTATTCTTGATTTGATAGTCAGCAGTAATAATGATCGGTGAAGGATCTGCACGATCCTGTCAGAGCTGTTGTTTTATAATGGGTTGCACATTTCCTCATGAGGAGAACACACTCGTGGTGTTTAGATCGTTCACAACGACTGTCTGCGCAGGGACACCTGGGACCCCTTCCAGCTGAACCCGATCGGAGCCGAAAAAGAGAAGAAGAGAACGCTGTTCCGAATCCTGCAGAGCTTGGTGGCCGTTATCGTGGGCCTGCTCGTGTTGGCTAGCGGCGTCGTGAGCAAGGTGAATCATAACTATTACACGCTCATAAATATTTATAGATGATGATTGCACCACCACCCGTTACTGTTTACTCAGAGACTGATTGTGTGTCTCCATGACGACGTGTACATTGATGGGAATTGACCAACACCTCGTGCTTAGGAGTATGTTTGAGTCAGTCATTGAATGATTTCAGTCTTTGATTTGTCTTTTATCATCGTCTTAGTTTAGGCATTAATGTTGTTGTAAAGTGTACCGTTCTTAACTGACCAAATATTAAGAAGGACTTGCTGAAGGCAGGCTGGGGAAAAGCCAAGTGAACTTTATTCACTTCAAAAATATAACACAATTGGACTCTGAATGTGATAAAAAGGAACTTTTATGTGTATCTGGGCCATGAAGATGGCATTTTCTAAGCTTTTTTCAGTAGAATAATAATAATAATTATTATTATTAAGGTAACACGTAAAGTTATATAATGAAACTAAAAAGTTTACTGGGTGACCTTGAAATTTTCATGTTTGTGTGATTCATAGATGATTACGTGTAATGCTCAAAGGCATTTTTGTATTGTAGGGCTCTCTGCTGGTTTTGATCACTCTGACCAGTCCAGTGTCTTTAAGAAACAATGTGGACAAGCAGTTTTACACGCTGATGCTGATGTGTGTGCTAGTGATGCCAAACGTGCTGATGTTCCTGAAGTCTCTGTGGAAGTGTGTCTTCAAGAGCTATGTGGCCCCTAACCCAAGGACACTGGGAATCGTGAGTTAACCTGATGCAGATTAACACAAAAACACCCCGTTCACCAATATTACATAGAAAACGCACGCACAAGTCCAACAGTTCCTAAAACGTGGGTTTTTAAGTAGGTAATGAGGAATGAAAAGAGTAATTATTCAGTGCTTTGATGCAACCTGTGTTGGTAAAAGCGCTATATAAATAAAAATGATTGATTGATTGAATTATGTTGGAGCTGAACTGAAGGTCTTCAGGTCTTCCTTTAAAGCACCAATAAAAATAATAAAACTAAAATGTGAGTTCACACTGCACTTAGATACTCTGGGAATCGGTTGTCCAGTTAATCAACCAAAGAGCATGAATGACCAGCTTTGAAACCTATACAAAGCCAGGATGAATTTATTTGGATTTTCCAGCAGGTTAGACATCATTTCGTGTAGGATGTTGTTGTTCATGCTGCTATATAATAATGATAAAGTGATGGCAGAGGAGCTGTACTCCTGTACTTCATGCACGGATGAACTGATTTCGAATGTGTTGAAATTGTCGTCAATGTTTCTGCAGATGTGTGGGATCGAGAGTCTGGTGGCCATCGGGACCGCGATCCTGGTGCTCATTGTGATGCCTAAGCTTGACGTTTTGACAAACCTGTGCATCCCCGGCGGCATCTGCATCCTTTCAGCCGTGTTTCAAATCATCTTCCGCTTGCAGACGCAGGGATGGATGATCCTCTACCCCATATGCTCCCTCATCCTAGTGCTCAGCGGCTACGTTCTGCTGGTGGTCGACTACTACGTGAGGGAGTCCTCTTTTGTGCCAGGACAAGTAGATGGTTGCTACATTTATGTAGGCATTGCGATTTTTGCGACGCTGCTGATTTCTCTGAACTGGTGGGAGAACCCTTTTCAGGCCAGCACTAACATTCAGGAAATGCTCAGCGAACTGGACACTTTCCGAGACGCCGTTTATCTGTTCACCAGCCTCATTCGAATAGCACTGACTTTGGGGGTGTACTTTCTGTATTACTGCGTGATTGTTGAAAGCGATGCTCGCATTAACTGGGATGCTTTCACCAAAGCCAGTAAAGGCACGGTAGAGATAGGCCTCGGGCTGTTTTTCCTGCAGGCGTTCTGCTCTGCTGCCTGCCACTGGTTCGGAGTCGTAGCCTGCAAGATCCACTCGATGACGTTCGCGTTTGCTCTGCCCGTGTCCTTAACTGGTCCCGCAACGCTAATCCTGGGCATTATACTGTTCTTAACGCAGGCTGAGAGTTTGGTCCCTTCGTCACAAACTGCTGCCTTATATGTCGTCAATGAAAATTTCACAGTTAAAACTCCTTTCTGGACATTCTGTCATGAGCTTGAAGCTCTCAAAAACGTCAACACCACCCCGGTCGTGATGCTGGAAATGTCTTATAGCATCTGCAAAACGTCACTCAACAACCCGAACGCCATGTGGCCTTTCTCCATGTTGGCGCTGGAGGGCGTCTGCATGTGGCTCGGTCTGGTCTCGTGCACGTATTACGTGTGGAAAATCAGAGTGCAGAGGATCGAACGCACGTCCCAGCTTTTCGTACGCCGCCTGTATGAATCCGCCTTCATTGACCTCTCTATGCTGCTGAACACGAAAATGAAAACGGTTCGTACGGCAAACAAGGAGAGGTACGTATAAGAATCATGATGTATGTGAAATGATACAAATAATTCAGTACAAGCTAGTCTAAATCTAACTGTTTCTTTTCCTTCTTCTGTCGTTCAGTAGTGGTAACGATCAAGTGGAAGACTGTGTCATTTACCTTTGTGCAACAATGTGGCATGAAACGTATGATGAGATGCTGAAAATCATGACTTCAATGTTCCGGTATGTGTACAGTGATTACAGATGTATTTTTGCTCAAAGTCCAGCTGACTGAAACTCTTTAAGCAACTAACTGTAAATGATCGCTAAGGCTTTTCTTCACCTCAGGGGTTTTAAAGAACCAGCTCCAGTTCTTCATTCATTTGTCTGTTGATTTCAGATTGGACAGATACCGAGGGGATCCGAAGGAGGAACACAAGGACTGCTTTGACTTTGAGTGCCATATTTATGTTGACGATGGCTTCATGTTAGAAAAAGACACAGAGAAAAAGCTTGTCAACACATATGTTTGTGACCTTATACAAGTAGTCATGGAGGTGTACAGGTAAGGCAAAGGTTTTGTGTACGTGATCAGCAAACAGGCCGATGTTAATAATAAACTCTACATTCCACAACCAACTGTAAACTAAAATTCACAGTTTTTGTCTTCAAGGGTATTTACAAATAAGGAGCCCGATGAGGTTTCCATCATTGAAACACCTTATGGTGGTCGTCTTGTGTTTGTCATGCCAGAGGGAAACATGCTTTACATCCACCTTAAAGATAAACAGCTGATTCGAAACAAAAAGAGATGGTCACAGGTGAACGTCAAAATTATATTCCTTAGTATGAAAATGAATCTGGTCTTTGCAACACTGTTCATTTTAAACCTTTGCCTGAATCTGACTGAGCATGTGTGCATTTTTAGATCATGTACCTGTATTACCTGCTTGGCTGGAAAGGATACAATGTCAAAAACCCTCAGAAAATAATAGTAAGTTTACGCTCTGTTTGATTTTCCCGTTTTCATTGGTCACTTTTGATGTTGGATAAAGCTATTGCTCATATACTGGTTTACTAACTCAAACCCTCACACTCCTTGGGCCATGTGCATAAATCACACTGCTCTAAAGCAATCAAACATGTACGAAAAAAGGTCCCAAACACTTAAATTAAAGTAGGGACAAGGGGACGCAAAGATGACCCAGTAAGCACATATGGCTGAAGGTAACTGTTTCTGATGATGTGTGTTCTTACAGAGACAAAACAACCCATGTCGTGCCAGTCTCATATCATTAGATGGCGAGAGTTATTTGCTACCTTCTTATGACAATGACAGCAAGAGGAGGCACATTTCTGACGACAACACATATATCATGGCTTTGGACGGAGACACTGACTTCCACCCCGCCGCTCTGATACTGCTCGTCGATCGTCTGAGAATGTACGACAACGTGGGCGCAGCCTGTGGACGCATCCATCCCACCGGAATGGGTAAAACTCATCTGTGTTCAGACAGAAAATCGAACAAAAGAAGAGAAATTTTCATCTTTTGAAAAAACTTATAGGGAACGTAGTATGTCAAATTTCATAACAGTGTTGCATAAAAATCATGTACATGACTTAATGGAAGAAAGAGGCTGTAATCTGGATTCTACAGCAGATAATGATGCACCCTTTTATAGACCTGCTATTCAAATGCTGTTCACCATACAAAGTCCACTTAACGCTTCCAGGCTATCACTGTAGTTTTACAATAACACTGCATACTAGAAAGAGCCATCAAGATGATCAGAATGATAATCTCAATGACAAACAACAGCCAGTATTTACAATATGATAACAGCGCTCGGATTCTCGTCCCCATGTTTCAGGCCCAATGGTGTGGTATCAGAAGTTCGAGTACGCAGTGGGTCACTGGCTTCAGAAGACGGCAGAGCACGTGTTCGGCTCAGTTCTGTGCAGTCCAGGCTGTTTCAGTCTGTTCAGAGGATCTGCACTGATGGACGACAACGTCCTGAAGCGATACACCACCAAAGCCACACGAGCCTCTGAGTATGTGCAGTATGACCAAGGTAAACCCTGTTTCTATAGCATCTCTCTAGCACGCTAACCATCCACTAGAAGTCTACGCTTAATAAATAACTTGCAGTTACATTATCTTTATCTTTACTGTCTTTACTATCTTGTCATCCAATGAGACATACAGTACATATGATTAACATTTTCCTGGTATGTACTGACACTTGTCATGTCTAGTACTGCAGTGCTTGTAAAAACATGTACCCTACTGCAGTAGGGCTAAATAGCTAAACCAAGTTTAAGGCCCTATTTAACAACAGTTTGTGTCAGCTCAAACCATCTTTTAAAATAATGTTTTTAGAATTTACTAAAGATGCATTTATTTATTTATTAGTCATGAAAAGGCGTCGACAGAGTTATTTTTGCGCCTGATGTTATTGAACATGCAGGGGTTTCCCTTTCAGACACAAAATTTATTTGCACCACTATTTAACACCTCAAAAAGCATGTCTGGTGCACCCCAAGCAGGTGGTCATTTAAGCTGCTCTTGGTGACAGAAGCTGATTTAGCTACGTGTGACGTGTTCCTGGGTAAACATCTTTGTTGACTCTGGAACATTACTGTGATTAACAGATTTATCAGATTATCAGATTTGAAGAACCATCTTATAGTTTTAATGATGTTTACAATCAGTGTTTGGTGCTTGTACATCAGTGTCATTCATCTATCATTTTAGGCATTACTTATGGGTAAGGTTAGGTTTAGGTGTAGAGATATGGTCAAAACAAAACTTTTGGATTAAAATGACGAAATATATGTTGACATAGGAACAGGTTGAACTCAGGTTGTATTAGGATGTGCATGCTCCCCCAATTCATCATGATATTCATCCACTCATATTTAGGTGAGGACCGTTGGCTGTGCACTCTTCTCCTGCAGCAGGGCTGGCGGGTGGAGTATAACGCTGCTTCAGATGCTTTCACCAACTCACCGCAAGAGTTCAAAGAGTTTTACAACCAGAGGCGTCGATGGGGTCCTTCAACACTGGCCAACACTCTCGACCTGCTCCACAGCGGGAAAGACACGGTCAAGAGAAACACCTCCATATCCATCCTCTACATCTTATATCAGATCTTCACTGTGGCTTCCTCCATCCTGGGACCTGCCTCTGTCACCCTCATGGTAGCAGGTAAATATTCATAGAATGGGTAAAGACATATTATGGAGGTTTGTCCTGCTGGAAATGTTAGTTCAAATGGCGCTGAGACTGACCGGGTCAACTTGTTTAGGTTTTTTGTAATGTTCAGTCTGGTAGAGACCTGTTTGAGCTGGTTAATATGCAAGACAAAGCTTGGTTTACCAACTTGAACTACTTTGGCTAGTATGACCTGGTTAAAAATACTGTGAATATATAAATGTATGGCAACTGCTAATTTTCTCTTTTTTTCTATTTTAGGAGCTTTCCAATTTGTGTTTGGAATTGAAGGCACTCTTTCCATAATAATTGCTGTCATACCTCCAGCTGTTTACATGCTCATATGTTTTGTGGCCAAACCCAACTTCCAAATCACAATTGCTGCCATTCTCAGTGTCATATATGCTTTCCTGATGACTGCATCCTTCTTTTCCATTATTGGTAATCATTGCTAATTGTTTTAAAAATATATATTTTGTTAGTGTGTTAAAAACACACATGATGATATTCCATTTCATCGGATGCCTTATTTTAGGTGACATGGTTAAGCAAGGAACATTTATCACTCCTACTGGACTCTTCCTGGTGTCTGGTGCGATCCTTTACATGGTGACAGCCGTTCTTCACCCTCAAGAGTGCACTTTGATTATCTATGGTCTGATGTACTTCATCTGCATTCCCAGTGGATATCTCCTCCTCACCATATATTCCCTTGTCAACATGCACATTGTCTCTTGGGGCACTCGGGAATCCAACAAGGCGAAGGAACAGAAAAAGCATGTGGGTGTTGTGTGCAATCGCGACTGCAGAATGTGCTGTTGGGATGTGAAAATCCAAGTCACTCAAGAGACCGAAAATCAAGTTCTTCAACAAATCCAGCAAGCTGTCAATCCAAACACACCTGCTGCCAAAACTGAGCCAGAAGAGCCAAAGACTCAGAGCGCTCAAGAAGTCCAGGACAGTTTAGATGCGAACAAACACATCCTTGACTACGAGGAGATGCCTCGTAAGAAGGATAATTCCAAAGAGAATCTCAACAAGGACAATGATGAAAAAGACAGTTGCTCTGAAAAAAGGTAAATACTACATCATGGTCTTAGAATTACATTTGCAGTCTGGCTGAAAAGTTCTTATATTTCCCCAACTATTGCTTACAGTGGGAGTTCCAAAAGCTATGAGAAAAAAGCAGACCCTTTTAATGATGACACAGACTACGATGACGATGATGACGATGATGATGATTATACTTACAGTGATTACGATACTCTAGAGACAAGAGAAGTTGTGCCTGAGAGTGGTAAGAGATGACATCTTTTCAATCTATTCCTTCAGGTATCTCTCTTCTCTAGCATAAGTGATTCATGATTATCTCGTCAGTACAAAGTTCTATGAACTAAGCAGGTGTCTCAGATAAGTAATGGAACAAGAATACCTGATTAAAACTGCATAAACTTCTCAAATGTACCCTATTCTGAGTGTAGTCTGCACACTGAATTATTGTTTACGTTGCTCTTATTCAAATGGACAGACTGGGTGGAGCCAGTGAAGAAAGAGTTCCTGAAGAAACTGACGTATGCAAATCTGAAGAGAAACCTTCAGGAGCAGATCCGCTACACACTGAGAAACAGGAACCATGAGGACGTTTGCGATGAACTGGTGCTGATTCTCAGCGACACCCTGAACGAG
Organism: Puntigrus tetrazona; assembly: GCF_018831695.1. NCBI lineage: Eukaryota > Metazoa > Chordata > Actinopteri > Cypriniformes > Cyprinidae > Puntigrus > Puntigrus tetrazona. The sequence goes on along the minus strand of NC_056711.1, from coordinate 1,844,425 downwards.
GAGCTGAGGGACAAAGTGGGTCCTGAGGATGTCTTGAGTGTGAGTCAGCTGGAGGAACTCCAGTATGCTCTGAACGAAGCTGCCAGGCGCATCGTGAAGACCAACCGCATCGAGACCGGAGCGCTGCGCCTGGAGCGGCGTGTCAAGAGGGCAATCGAAAGAACCCTTGTGGCTCCACAGGTGGAGAAACTATCGGAGGTAACGATTTATGGATGGGTCATTTACACAAGTAACTCCTACTTACCATAAACTAGCTCTAAAAACCGGACTTGACAACTCTGGCCCTCAAGAGCCACTTTACAGAGATTAGCTCCAATGTGCCAAAGTGCCTGTCTTTGGCTTTTTTAGTGTATTTTCCAGTGCTGTTCCTGGTACCCCAATAGTACTCATTCTGGATGTTTTGCTTGTCTGAACATCCTTTTGAGATATTGGGAGTCACTTTTGATGAGCTGTTGAGTTGATTCAGGTGTGTTTAATTAGGAGGAGATCAAAAATATTGGAGTTGGGGTGTTCCACCAGGAACAATGATGGAGTTTTTGTAATCCTGAAGACATGGATTAAATTGTTCAGGTGTGCTTAATTATTATTGGAGCTAAAACCGATGTTTGACATGCCGTAACCTCAAATGACTGATAGGGAACTTAGTCCAGGAACAGCAAGGGAGTAGATCAAAGAACATGTTTAAACATGTCAAATCCTGTTCGTACATTCAAAACAAGTCTGTCCGGATCAGGCATTTTGTGCCCCTTGTCCGGGTCGCTCCGAGTCCAACTCGTATTGAGTATGTGCTGATACTGAGTCCCAACATTGACAATTAATGCACATTGATTTAGGTCAATCATGTTGGGATAAGAGAGATTTAGCAGATTTTTCATAGATAAGTAATGCATTTGGCTAAATTAACTGGTAAACTGCAGTCTTTTATGTGTAGCCACATTATACGTTTCCTGTTTTGCCAGGATGAACACGATTTCTGGAATAAACTGATAGAGCGTTACCTACTACCCATACAAGATACCAAAGCTCATCTCGAGGAAGTGACACGGGAGCTGAAGTCGCTACGGAACAAGGTAAGTTTGGCAAGCAAATACTTCATCGCTCCTGGCCCGCAAGTCAGCATACTGAATAAGAACTATCCTTTGTTTTGCAGGCAGTGTTTTTGTACTTCATAATTAATGTCCTATGGATTGTAGCAACGTTCTTCCTTCAGGCCATTGGCACTGAGGTTCTTAGCATCAATATTCCAAAGTACTATCCTAACGGAACTCTAGCACCAGATCCCTTGAGAGTGGAGCCTTTGAGTCTGATGTTTCTGCTGTCATTCGCCATTCTGCTCATCATCCAGTTCTTGGCTATGCTTTACCACAGGTAAAACACGCATCACGCTTCCTGAACTATCAGTCTGTTATATACAACGCTGTTCAAAACCTGTATTTTGAATAAACTTTAATCGAAGAAAAAAAATCATATAAATGGCAGTAATATTTCACAGAATGGGTTTTAATCCAATATATACTTGATGAGCCTAAGAGTTTTCTTTAAAAAAGCATAAAAAAAATTGTAAGATGTAAAGCCCTCTTGTTTCCCATTGCAGAGTATACACCCTCATCCACGTGGTATCGTACAGAAGCACAGAGAAAGACTACAAAGAAAGAGATGAGGTGAGTAACTGTGCTTTTTGTGCTGCCATTTATCCACCGTTCAGGCCGCATATGAAGCGCGAAGTGATTCTTCCATTGAGTTAACCCTGGATTAGCACATTGTTTTAACAATGTTGTTTTCCTTACAGGAGGATGAAGATGAGGGACTGGTCCTGGGGAACCCCATAAATCTTACCATCACTGCAGACGACTTATGAGACGCTGATTCTATCTCTCCTAGTTAGTGAAGTTACAGTTGAACTCGATGATCTCTCATGCAGGAAAATGAAAACGAAGCCAGATTAAACCACACACCGGGGACCTGGAGCTCGGACTTGTTTACTGTAGATGTTTGCACTGAATAACAGTCATGTTTTTTGTATGTACTCTTTGAACAATGCATTATCGTTTGATCACACAAGCTACTTATTTCTGTGTTATTGTATTAGTTTGTCAAATATTAAATATTCTGAAACAAAGTAGGGCTAGTTTGTTTCTTTAAGCACCTTTCTTCTGACCTGCCGCCGTTTGTAGATCCTATGGGATCCTATCTCATCCGCGTCCAGCCATTTTTAGCTGCAGAAACCCGTTCTTTTGCTGCTCGATGTTATAAATGGATGCCTCTTATGTATTTGAATGTGTTCTCTCAGTTATAAACACACTGGTTTGTAGTGCAGACAGTTTTAGTTTACTGGACGTTGTTTATTCTTTCAGCCCTATGCCTTTACTCCACAGAACACCATTTTACAATGTCTGGCCATTTTCTGCATGAATTGAATTATCTCCATTATGACAACCAGAGGAATGTGACGTAACGTCTTCTGAAGGTCTCTGATAGCTTTGTGCGAAGAACAGATAGACAGAGAGAGATATACAGACAGATATAGTCATAAAAAGCAAAAGCATTATTACATGTTTTATTTTCTCCATATTCACCAACATAACTACTGATCGCATTAAGCACGGAAATAAATTAATCAAATATTTCTACATTACATAAAAACCATAACCTTCCAAGCGGTGTCATAAGGCTTAAAATGTTAAATGTGTAACAGAGAGAAAACAGCATAAAACCAATCACCTAAGTTTCCGAATGATTATTTATTGTGTTAAAACAGATGAGATGTTGCAGTACTAAACATGACCGTGACGTCTGAGCACGTAATCCGTTATTTGGCCATCTTCTTCTCCATGCTGAGGAAGACAGTGACAAACAGACAGAAATAACGCAGTCAGACTAGCCTGAAATGAGTGAGAACATCAGGAGGCGGTGTGAAAGCTCTTACTTGTATTTGATGAGTCTGCTGCCCTGGACGAGCTGAGCGGCTTCGTTGGTGAAGTGGCAGGCGAACAGAAGCCAGTTTCTGGGCTGGACCTTGTAGGCGAAGCGCATGAAGAGCAGCGAGTAGCAGGTGAGAGCTGGAAAACAAGAGGGAAAACGGCCCGTTCACCTTTGACCTCACAGTAACAGGCGGTTGCACAAGCTGCTGCTCCGTCACGTACCGAAGGTCATTCTGCCGCTGATGATCTCTGGACTCTTCTTCATGTCACTGATGGCGGCGATGGGCAGGCCCCAGTTCGCCACCGGACCCCAGAAATGCTGCAATAACACGGCATGCCTGTAACTGCTGCACACGGGCTGAGATCACGCCAAAGAGTGGGATCTGTACGAAACGCTGAGGACTTACTGTGCTGAGGCGAAGGAAGATCACGCAGGAGGAGCGTCACGAGGAGAAAACATCATCACAAAGATAGCGTTAAAACAAGCACATTCTCAATCGGATCCAAACACACTCCATAGAAGATGGACTAAATAGAACTAAATAGAACTCTTATTTTTCGTCTTGATTTCTAGTACAACTATCTAAAAATGATTGAATCAAGATCATTTTGACTTCAGAGTTAAATGACTTCAGACATGTCTTGTTCACTTTAAAAATGAATATATTATGTTGGTTTGGCTTAAAACAAGTAAAATATCTGCCAATGAGGTCAGAAAGCTCCGCTGTCCAATGTTTATGTTTCTGAGAGCGGTTCGGTGACCTCTGACCCCGCGGCGCCGCGCTCCGGCTCTCGGCGGTACTGCAGCAGTGTCCTTCACATCAGAGGTGTGTGTAAAACTGACATATTCATATAAGACTCACACGACAGCGAGCTGTTCTAACACACACACACACACACACACACACACACACACACACACACACACACACACACACACACACACTGTTTGACTCGTTACTCACCTCATGAGGTAATCTCTGAACTCTTTGCTGCGGAGATGATCCACGGCTTTGCGCGCCAGGGTCCCGGCCATGGTCCGTCAGGAGATGACACAACGACGAAGAGAAGTGAGCTGGCGCGAAGTTAACAGTAAACACGACTCGCTGCTGCAGCTACGCGACGTCAACTAGAGGACAGAGTCACGCACGCGCGCTGCGCTGCCGCCGCGATGACCTCACTTCCGGCGTAAACATGCACTCCTGGCAAATTCGAAGTCCTCAAAGTACTGAAAACTAAATTTGGATCATTTTAATTACGTGTCAATGAGTGTTTGCTCAGAACTTGGAAAAGAAAATGGTAGATATACGAAAAAGCGAATTTATATTTTTGTCTTAAACTGGGAAGAATAAATGCAAAGGAAAAAATAATAATCGTCTTAGAATGATTTGTCCGATTTCTTGTGTTCTTTCACCCATTGGTTTTTGGAGATCACTATTTTAAGATGTCAACTGAAGAGAGACTTTTAAGATCTCCTGGAGAAGTATCATTTAAGATCGTTCGGCGTCAAACAGGAAATCGTTGATTTGAAGTGTGTGGAGACTGAAAGTAATGCCACTTTTTATTGTTTTCATACGCACATCTTATTCATTTTTATTTGTTTGTTAAACAAAAAGACTAAGTTTGAAGTGCACCTCAAATATAACGATTTTAGAGTAACTTATACTGTTCATTTGGTATATATAGAATTATTATTACTATTATTTTTATCAACAACAGCAATATCACTAGAAATTCACTTTACTAGCTTTACTTTATGAAAGTTTTCACGTTTACGGAAAAAACAACAACAACAACAGAAACTCTGCCTCGTCATTGGCTGTCGTAAAACACGTGGTGAGGTCGTGACGTGTGACGTCGGGCGGAAGTAAAGATGGCGCTGGACGGCTCGTCCACGTCTGTGATGGCTCACAGTAATCCATACCACAGTCATGTTTCTGATTATTACAGCAGAAAACTCAGCAACAAACCCGATGTAGTGCCGTCTGGAGTCACCGAGAGGAAAGTGTCGCCCTCAGATAAACCTGACATGGTGGCGCTGGACGTGATCAGCATCAAGGACTCGGGTGAGAGAGAGAGAGAGAGAGAGAGACACTGACACTCACTCCCTCACACACACACACTCACATACACACTCACTCACACTCACACACACACACAGAGAGAGGCACACAGACACACACACACACACACACACACACTCTCTCACACTCACACACACACAGAGAGAGAGACACAATCTCTCACACACACACTCTCTCTCACACACACACTCTCACACACACACACACACACACACACACTGTCTGTGGTGTGTCAGTAACAGTGTTTTCTTGTTCAGAAGCTCCAGTGCACAGAAAGAAGCACGAGACAGACACGTATGTCCTGGTAAGACTCTCACCTGAAGCTCAGGTCGACACACGACACCAGTTACTCTTTTGATCAATTGAAACACGTCCGTATTAATAGTGTTTGTAAATCGTGCTGACCCTAAACTTTGGATTACTAGTTTACACACTTTCTTCCCTGAGCGTTTCTTTCTGAGCTCATTGATCGTGATCTCTGGCTCTAAGGATTGTGGGTAATGCTGTTTTCTGTCCATGGCCGCAGGGGACGATTCATCCCTTCCGTAAAGCTCACCGCTCCGTGCTGGGGAAGCTTGCTCAGGAGTTCAGCGTGGTGACGTCTGACAGACGCGTGAGTCAGGAACCAAACAACACCTTCAATATCAGGAGCTCTGTTCTCAGGATCAGACGCTGGTTTCAGTTCTTCCTGTCAGTTCCTGTGTGTGCAGCAGAGTCTTTGAGATTTGGTTTAGTTTCTTAAGAATCGTGAGAGAATATGTCTTACACACAAACATCTTTAAATCAAGTCCAGATTTTGTGGCAGATGTTTCTTCCTGTATTCAAAAGTTGTGTTTGATGTGTAAATGTTTGACTTCATTTTTTAACCACACTGGAGTTCAAACTGAGAATCATCACCAAGAATCAGAATCTTTAGTATTTAAAGGATTCCCAACATTACTGAAGTGTTCTCTGACAGCAGGGGTCACTGTTTCAGGGGCTTTCTCTCGGCTCTGAGGCCCACACACACTCACACACACACACTCACACACACACACAGTAACACACACAGTAACACACACGCACACTCAGACTCACACACTCACACACACGCACACTCTCACACACTCTCACACTCACACACACTCGCACACTCTCTCACACTCACACACTCTCTCACACACACTCACACACTCTCACACTCACACACTCTCTCACACACACTCACACACTCACACACTCTCTCACACACGCACACACGCACACACACGCACACTCACACACACTCTCTCTCGCACACTCTCGCACACACGCACTCTCCCACACACTCTCACACTCACACACACTCGCACACTCTCTCACACACACACTCTCTCTCACCACACTCACACCACACACACACACTCTCTCACACACACACACACACACACTCACACACACACACACACACACTCTCACACTCACACACACTCTCTCACACACACACACACACTCTCTCACACACACACACACTCTCTCACACACACACACACTCTCTCACACGCACACACACACACACGCACACACGCACACACACACACTCTCTCACACGCACACACACACACACTCTCACACACACACACACACACACTCTCACACACACACACACACACACACACACACACACTCACACACACACACACACACACTCTCACACACACACACACACACACTCACACACACACACACACACACACTCACACACACACACACACTCTCACACACACACTCTCGCACACACTCACACACACACACACACACACACTCACACACACACACTCACACACACACTCTTTCACCACACTCACACACACACACACACACACACACACACACACACACACACACTCTCACACACACTCTTTCACACACACACACACACTCTCACACACACACTCGCACACACTCTTTCACCACACTCACACCACACACACACACTCACTGCTGATCACTGTTGGTGTGTGTGTTTCAGTCCTGGAGGATTCTTCTGTTCGGCGTCTTGAATCTCGTCTGCACCGCCTGTCTTCTGATGTGGTGCAGCTCCACCAACAGCATGGGTGAGCTCCCTCAGCACACATTACCCAGCATGCCCCAGGCCACCGAGATCAGCTCTTTAACCTGACCGAGCTGACTGAATGAACATTGATGATGATGGTAGAAGTCTGAGCGCACAGCTGATGAATTGTGTGCCACACACAGAAGATTGAGTCAGTGTAGGGCTGCTCATGACACAGCAGCAAACTTCCTGGATTATCACGCCTGAACGAGATATCAGCCTAGAAAACCACAACTTGTCATTTCCGCCGGTCTTAGTACATGATAGAACCACAGAAGAGTCAAGTTTTAATTCATTCAATTTATCGGAAAAATATCACAATTTTGTTCTTTATTCAGTAAGATGCTAACGGTCTAATCAGATCCAATGATCTATGCTAAGCTACGCTAAAAGTGTTCTATAGTAAAATACGATTATAAAAATAATGTTTTATCCATGTTTTATCATCTCTGTTGTGCAGGACTTTGCCCCAAAATGAATGGAATTATTAAAAATATATTTGGTTACCTTTCAAAAGATGATTTAAATAGTTGAATATGCATTTATTTGATTACCACACTTTTTGATTACAAATTTGTGTCAAATCATAAAACATAAAATCCAGAAAAGTTAGAAACACAATTAAAAAAATATATATAAAACTAAAACAAATGACATACTGCACTATTATTCTTATAGTTTAATACATTTATGACTATATTTGCTGAAATATGCTAAAATTACTGGAATGCACTGCTTGTTGCTGGCTGTGATGCTTTTTAAGTTTATTTGCTGAAGTGTTTGTGTGTGTGTGTGCAGACGTGTGTGTTTGTGCGCCTGTGTGTATGCATGTGTGAGCAGACGTACATGTGCGTGCGCGCAGACGTGTGTGTGTGTGTGTGTGTGTGTGTGTGTGTGTGTGTGTGTGTGTGTGTATGTGGTGCGTGTGTGTGAAGTATCACTGCGCACCGCTGTGTCTTGAGCAGGGGAACGTGATACTCATGTATTGAGCTCTCCAGTAAAACCGATCTTAACATCGATGGCCACTGCATGTAAGAAGCACCTTCAGAGCTCCTCTGTCCCACAGACGGCAGACACTCCTTTCAGGATCAAACTCCGTCTTAAAGTTGGGAGAGAAAGGAACCAGAAAATGATGATTAATGTAGAGGATCGTGAGCTTGGCCGTGTGTGTGTGTTTCGAGAGAAGCAGTTCTCTCGCTTCAATCCTGAATTAGCCAAAGATTGCTCAAATACACAATAAGAAACAAATCAGGTCAAGTCTGAAGTCATGTGACATCTTTATTGTCCGCTGGGACAGAGCAGCACAAGCTGTCGTGGTTTAGAGGAGCAGCTCACAAAACTGAAGATCAGGAGGAGTGTGTGTCTTCATCGGGTCTGGAGAAACGTCTGCTCTTCAGTGAATGGGTGCCGTCAGAATAACATCTGATTAAAACACGAGCCTAATCCACCGCACTCCATCGGTCAGCATCTGGAGAAGACAGAAGATCAAACTAATCCAGCACCGAGAGCTTTTTAACTCAAGTACTGTAGAGTCCATAATCTCTAACACTTCCTCGCATCGCAATCCAGCCACATGTTTGTTTGGAGCTTCTTTCTGATAGAACTTCTAAATCTTATATTTCACAATCAGCTCATCTGTAATGCGATACGTAGTGAAGGTTGACAAGGACATGTGGTCATGTACAGGATGTTGAAGTCTCTGGGATCCTGTGATGTTTGTGAGGGCTGGCCGTGCCGCTCAGCGGTGGCTGGTGTGAGAGCGTCGGGGTTTGATGTGATCGTGGGGCAGGATGTTTTTATCGCGCTGCTCGGCCGCTATTTCTTGCAGGAGCAGCAGTCTCGGTTTACTTCCTCCCACCGGTTTCCGTTTTCCCGCCAGGTGTTAGTTTGTAGTTTGTCAATAAAGCTTTTAGTTTACATCTGGAGCTATCTATTGTTATTTTAATGTGCCGCGTTGACAGACACCCGAGCCGAGCCGCTCGATACGTGTTCCAGAACTCGATGACAGCTGAGCGCTGCAGTTTGCAAATCTTCTTTACCGAAAGTACCAGCTCGCAGAGAAAGCCGATACTCGCCGGGGGCCGCTGCGACCGCGGGCTGCTGCAGGCTCCTGAGCGCTTCGCTTGTGTTTCGGATAAGCGCTCGCCGCTGAGTGCTTTAATGGGGCCGAGCTCCCACGAGGCCTGCAGTGAGACGGCTGAAGGTCAGGGTTCGAGGACGATCAGATGTGTTTTGATGCTCTGGCCTGTAGATGTTATTAAATATTCAGCTAAAGATCCTGGCTTGGTTTACCACCGCGTCTTCATCTCCTCCTCTTCTTCATTGATTAGGTCTGTAAACATACACAAGTCACCTTAATCTGCACACTGTGCTACAAGATGTGTGTCTTCTGAGGCCCAGCTCTGGGATTTATTCATGCTTCATCGGTCTTTACTTTCAGCCGTCGCATAGGTTTCTTTTAGTCCTGTAGGATTTCAGGGTTGGCTTTTTGGGCTGTGTGGAAGGCCTCAATGCTTTGTGTGTGTGTGTGTGTGTGTGTGTGTGTGTGTGTATAATATAATGTATAACACACACACACACTTACACATAGATAGATGGATGGGTGGATGGTAACACTTTGTTTTGATGGTCCCTTATAAACTTTAACTATAAGTAACTTTGCACCGACATCTAACTTAAAGTAGACTGTGTGATTATTACCTTATGATTATTTTCTCTTTATTGTAATGATCTCCCAGCAGACATCGACTTCAGGCTTTTCAAGAACATGTCAACTTACTCTAACCCCAACCGTACCAGTCTACTAATACTCTACTAACACTCTAACGGAGGTTAGTTGGCATGTAGGTACATGTTTCTTAATGTCAACAGAGCGTTCATAAGAGACCATCACAATAAAGTGAAACCAGATAGATTTCTTTGAGCTGTAATTCATTTGTTTTCTACACTATTATTACTATCAGTACCAATACAGTACTTCTAAACTGAACTTTAAAATCGTTATACTCACTTTATTCACATCCATATTTTTTAAAACACATTTTAACATGTATTATGCATTAATTGCAACTGATTAGGTTATTATTATTATTTTTTATTTTCTGCACATGGTTGATGTATGTTTACTCTACTGGTAATCATTTAAATCTACAAATAGATGACATATATTTAATTTTTCTATGTGCATGTCAGCATCACGCCCTACAGTGGTTATATTGGTCCGGTCACAGCTTCATCAGCCCGCTGTTCCTCAGGTATCACCTACATGTGACCAAACCCAAGTCCATGAGGTTGTTCTTCTGTGCTCTGATCCTCCAGGAAGCGATGGGATATAAATGACATGCTTTTTTCTCTCAGATGTGTTGGCAGCGTGACAGTGCTGTTTTCAAAATCATATCTGTCTTCTGTTTCAGCTTTAACGGCATACACGTACCTCACCATCTTCGATCTCTTCAGGTGAGGGTCATCCGTCGCTCATGAAAAGCTTGTACAGCGGTGTTGTCTTCTGATTCGTCTGTCACACCAGTGAAGCACACACATCTCAATAAAGACAGCGTGTTTAATCAGCTCGAGAGCGTCCTCGCGGTGTTTGTTCAGCGTCTGCTGTGTTTGTTCCTCACAGTCTGATCACCTGTCTGCTGAGTTTCTGGGTGACCATGAAGAAGCCCAGTCAGGTGTACTCCTTTGGGTAAGAACCGGTCCTGCTTCAAATATCAGTGTGCTTCTTTTTTTTTCACTAACACAGCAGTGATCAAACCATAGATGAAAACATAGTCTGTTGGTCTAACTTAACACAGTTATCACAGCTTTAACAACATTAAATAGAACAGACCAAACGGTCTGTCAAGCTGCAGAGACGTGTGAAGGACCTCTTCGTCTGCCGTCGGTGCTGCGATCTGAATTTTATGAGAATACTTCTTGTACACAAAGAAAAAAAAAATACTTAGATTTTCTTTCCATACGTGGCTTCACAGCAGCCCTGATGGAGCTCGAGGACGTCTTTGACGCTCTGCAGCTTGACAGTGGAGTTGTTTGAGAGACGGCGAGACGGTCGCAAGCCTTTCGTTTTCATCCAAAGTATCTTAGATTGTGATCTGAAGACAAACTAAGATTTTCTTTGTTTTTGAGCATCATGTGGGTAAGCAATTAATCCCACAATTTTTATTTTGGGATGGAGTGACCATTAAAACTTGTAAAATTTGTAAAATTCATCAAAGATTACAGCAGTCAGATTTTTGTCTGTTTATACTAGTTTTGCATTGCTTTTACACAAATAACTACTTCTTACCGGTCCGTCTCTGAGGACTTTGCCAATGTAGTTTACAATCAGTGATTAAAAAAAAACAAAGTTTAAACGTAATATGTGTTACAGATGTTGAGTTTTATTCCTGAGATCCACCCTTCTGCTGGGATCACAATAATCCCATTATTTTGGTCAAAAGTATCCCAATCTCACGAAATGTTCTGAACAACACAAGCTTCATTTAATCCAGATCTAATACGAATCCAGAATCCCTTTTCCAAGGTTCGATGTGATGGCCATCAGATTCCCGCTGGCCGTCTGGCCCCGGGGCCTCAGTGTTGAAGCAGCTGTGTGTGTGATGTGGGCTGTTTGTGTTGACGTGTGTTTTGTGGTCTCAGCTTCGAGCGTTTTGAAGTGCTGGCGGTGTTTGCCTCCACTGTGCTGGTTCAGCTGGGCGCTCTCTTCATCCTGAAGGAAAGGTGAGATCCGTGTGTCTCTGCAGAACTTGATCCTGTCGATATTTCACTGCTGTGGGAATGCTGTGACCCGACTGACTCGCGTTCACATTGGGCTGATCCACACACACACACACACACACACACACACACACACATCTGCTGGCTTCTCCTTATTGTAGTGTTGGAGGAAAGGCACTGACATGATGTTATAAAGTCCCTCCATTATTCAGCATAACCTTCTAGATGTGCTCCATCGTTCTGGGATATAGTTTGTGTGTGTGTGTGTGTGTGTGTGTGTGTGTGTGTGTGTGCGCGCCCGTGTGCTAACTGTGTGTTTCCTCCTTCCTCAGCGTGGAGCGTTTCGTGGAGCAGCCCGAGGTGCACACGTGAGTACAGCGATCATTGAATATACTGATCTTTCACCATATGCCTCCTACAAGCTTCTACACACACACACACACACACACACACAGAAACATGGCTAATGATAAAAAGCATGGCATAAGTCCCATTTAAAAGTGGATTAGCGATGGTATTCACTTGGGATGTACGTCTTGCCCATTTTTGAGTTATCACTGTCAAAATTGTAGAGAGAGGTCTGAATTAGTGGAACATCATTAAAGGTGATTGAAGCTCATACCAGGTTGTGGTTGGGTCGTAACCATCATGCCCAGATCAGAAGAGCTGCCTGTATCCTCAGAAGAAACAGAGAACTTACGTCGGCTGCGTCTGGAGCACAGTCTCACTCGCACCGCTTTAACATATAATGACACAAACTGCCCCTTAAAGTGTGGAAAAAACAACTCGCCCGACAGATGCTTGGTGTTTTCAAGGCTTTAGATCTGAAGTCCAGGCCTGGTTGCATGAAAGCCCTTAAGCTGAGAAATCCCTTAGTTGTAATGTAGAGGAACCCTTAGTTAAACTTGGGTTTCACCCATTAAAGGAACTTTTTGAACCTGCCATTAAGTATTCTTCCTAATTATTTAAGTGTTCCCTTAACTATTGCTACAAAGTCCGTAGTAACCATTTCACCTGAATACATTTAAAGGGTTGTACCCCAAAATCCAAATTCTGTCATTAATTGCTGAGCCTCATGTTGTTCCAAACCCGTAAGACCTCCGATCATCTTCAGAACACACTTGAGGATTTTTTGATGAAATCTGAGAGCTTTCTGACGCTCTACAGACAGCAACTCAGCTCAAATGATCCAGAAATGATTCTACCGTTTTATTTTTGTTTTGTTTTCGTAGCTGATGTATTTAAGACCTGGATCATTTGAGTTGTGTTGCTGTCTATGGAGGGTCATCAAAATATCTTCATTTGTGTTTCTGAAGACTATTATCGTACGGGTTTGGAGCAGCATGAGGGTGAGTTTTGAACTAATCTTAAAGAGATCAAGAGAGCTCCCTTAAGTCATCTCAAACGAAATGGCTGATTTAGGTTAATTAAATAGGAGGCAGTACAAGTATCTTGTTTTAGTCATTGAAATGAGGCATGATTTTAATCAGTTTTATCAGTTTTTACAAGAAAATTAAAGATGCGGTTTAGTTAAAAATGATCAGAATTGTTACTTGTTCAGATGACAATATACAGTTCTTATTTGGGTCATGTTTTCCAGATGTAGGCTAGAATCTGTGTGTACTAAGTAGAGGATTCACTCGTGTGTGTGTGTGTGTGTGTGTGTGTGTGTGTGTGTGTGTGTGTGTGTGTGTGTGTGTGTTTTAGGGGGCGTCTGCTGGTGGGAACTTTTGTGGCTCTGTTCTTTAATCTCTTGACTCTACTGTCTGTCAAGAACAAGCCCTTCGTGTTCGTGTCTGAAGGTAAGATCTTCTCCACAGACAGCGGGGTCCAGTCCAAGAGCCTCTTCATGTGTACGGTTCAGTGACCCTGCAGCGTTCCAGTCCCCAACCGGACACAGCTTCAGAATGAACAAAACTATATTTTTACGCTTCTCATAATAACGTTAAAGATCTATAATGTTGTGCTTTTCATTTACTGGAAAATTTGCTCAACTGCACACAAACTCTTTTTTCCTGGAGTGATATGAATGAAGTAAAAACAATGATTTGATATACAGGACACATTTACCTTCAATATTAAAATCACATTAATGGAGATAAGCACTGAAATTACATAAAGTCATCACGCAGAAGTTAAATCAAAATTACATGAATGTAGATCTATGTAGTGGACTGGCTTCTGAGAAGATACTTTTTTGCGTGACCAGTGAGTCAGCCTGTACTTCTGAAGACTGTCGGTCTGATCCGTGTCTCTCTGTGTTTAGCTGCGAGCACCAGCTGGCTTCAGGAGCACGTGGCTGATCTGAGCCGGAGGTAGAGCATGCTTCTCACTCTGAACCATCTACACTTTTGAGTTATTCAGTGCCGCTGATGCATGGCCTGTGTGTGTGTGTGTGTGTGTGTGTGTGTGTGTGTGTGTGTGGTGTGTGCGCAGCCTGTGCGGACTCATCCCAGCCCTCAGCAGCGTTCTCCTGCCCAGAATGAACCCGTTCGTGCTGATCAACCTCGCTGGAGCTTTTGCTCTGGGCATCACGTACATGCTCATCGAAATCAAGTGAGGAGACCACTCTTTGTTAAATATGACGCCACACAAGCAGACCGAGGCTCATGATGATCTTGTGTTTTTGTGCAGTAACTATAATGCGATGGACACCGCGTCTGCCGTGGCCATCGCCCTCATGACCTTTGGCACCATGTACCCTATGAGTGTGTACAGCGGGAAGGTGCTGCTGCAGGTGCGTCCGGCTGCTGTGTCATGTGAAGGGAATCACAGTCTCACCACGTCAATATTTCTTTTTTTTAAATGAAGATTTTAAAGTTATATTCTTTTTTTCTAGCACCCTTTGAGAGTTGAAAATGAAAAGCTCCAGCTTATGTTTCTTAAGTAAACCTAGTCAGAAAACGTCAGTGACTTGACTTTAAAGGGGGCTCTTGTGTACTATCCCAGTAACATTCACACTGGTGATTTAGGAAGACAAATAGAATTAATTAGAATAATAACAATAGCAATGCATAGCAGCAGCTACGTGTTTTAAAACAATTGCACTTTTAAATAAATCTAAATAAATTTTTCATAGGTATATTACTTTTGCTTTACAGTAGGGAAATTACAATGTCTTTCCTCATTTCTAGACTTCGAGATAATGAGATGGAGAAGGAGGACTCCAGTTTCAGTGAAAACAGGCTAAATGAGTCTTAAAGATCTAGTGAAACGCTATAATCATCTGCCGTGAATATAAAACATAACATAAAAGATATGTGCGCTTTGTTTTAGAACTTGTTTTAGACTTGCTATCGTGATATTGATCGTATCGTTGCGTCTGTAGTCATGTGTGTGGTCAGATGATCGGCTGGAACGGTCCTATCACGGTTGTTCTCTCTTTCCCGCAGACCACCCCCTCTCATGTCATCGGTCAGCTTGACAAACTGCTCCGAGAGGTCGGTCCACAGCACACACAATCTACAAACGTGTTCTTGTGTCGCTGGTTCTCTCTCAAGATCTGCCTGGTTCTTGATGTTTTTCAGGTGTCCACATTGGATGGAGTTCTTGAAGTCCGAAACGAACACTTCTGGACCATTGGCTTCGGCTCTTTGGTGTGTAGATATTCTTTCTTGTTTGAAGAGTACTAGGATTAGTTCCCTGACGCAGGTTTTGGGTTTGTACAAACTTGGATGTTCTGCAGTGGCCCTAAACACTTTATACGTGTCTCTAAGGTTAGTGGTACACTAACTATGAAGCTTTGATATATTTACAGAAGGAAATGTGCAGTGTCTTCATAGAACATGATCTGTACTTCAATATCTTAATATCTCCGGGCTCACAGATGAGAGGCCTGATCAGTGAAACACTCACGAGGCTTCAGATAGGGTTTAACTCGCTGTGTTTTTGCGCAGGCCGGCTCCGTTCACGTACGCATTCGCAGGGACGCTGACGAGCAGATGGTTCTGGCTCACGTCACCAACCGTCTGCACACGCTAGTGTCCACGCTGACCGTCCAGATCTTCAAAGACGACTGGGCGCGTCACTCGCTGACCTCCAGCACCCTGCCCTCCGGCTCGCTCAGCCTCTCGGAGTACGTGACCGCGGCCGCCTTCCCTCCGGCGGGGCCCAAGCCGCTCGACGACTCCAACCCGGTCACGTCTACGCCCGCCAAGCCCAGCAGCCCTCCGCCCGAGTTCTCCTTCCACACGCCGGGGAAGCACATCCAGCCCGTGGTGTTTCAGACGGCCCATCAGCATCAGCACCGGCCCTTCAACGCGGCCCTCTCCTGCGGCGTGTCTCCTTACTCCAGCATGCTGAACCCCGGGGGCCCCGCCGCGAGACTGGGCTTCGGGGGCCAGGGCTACAGGACTCTGAATGCAGCGCCGCACAGATACGGCAGCGGTCTGCCTCCGCCACACACTGGACAGCAGAGACCCTGAGCCCTTCACGCCCTTCACCACTACCCTGAGTATTTATTTTATCGGGACCAAGAGCAACACTTTTATTTTGAATGGATGTTTATCTGTCTTCTTTCTTTGTATTAAACCTCTGTCAGACATCTCTGACGTCGCATTATTTTATTAACGTTTTTTTGCTGACCAGAATTTAAATCATAATAATGAACCTTTAAACCTTAAAGGATGGTCTAATATTGTAGGTCAATTTTTTGATGTGTGGATCTAGGGACACTGTAATGGCTAATATTGCCCACAATCCTTTGTGCTTTGTTGAAGGATTGAGTCTAGAAGTAGAAAGTGCACAGATGTGCATCACAGTCGGTTAGAAAAGGGATTTTGAGTTACTAATAATAAGCATTTAACCTGAAAAAAAAAAATTCATTTAATGTTATGTTATATTTGATCTGCGACAGCAGTGTGATCTTTTCACAAACATTTAATTTAACTCTTTTATGTAGAAAATATGAGCAGACTTACTGAAAGACTTGAGACTGGCAGATCAGCTCATTTTCTCTCAATATGGCAGGAAGTGAGATGAAATGTGGAGGATGTTAATATGACCGGATGATTGACAGGTCAGTTTACAGTAGAGGTACCGTTGTCTTGCGTCATAATACGTCCCAACACTTGTGTGCTCTTCTACTGCACACTCAAAAACATCTACTTTTTCTTCACATGCTTTTACAGCAGATGTCTTTATTAAGAAGTTCAGGTTGACAGTTGGAGACCGCCTCCTAGAACCAGACAGACAGACGTTTAATCAGTGTTTTGTTGAGTTTATTTGTGCTAATAGCGGCATTGAACATCAGACTGGGCAGACCAAACACCAGACCCATGTCTTTAAAGAATAGTTAGAGAGCTCCTTAAAAGCTTCTTTCTACGTCTTTGCTTAAAAGTGGCTCAAGACCACTCTAAAAACAGCTCTGAGGGAGGAAAAGACAGAACTTTTACCTTAGTGAGGAGGCGAGAATATCTTCTACATATATATATATATATTTCTTTATTTTTGTATTACCATGTCATATATTTGTATAGGAAATGAAGAGGACACGGTAAGGTTCTGAAAGTGCTGTAAGTGTTCGTGTGTTAACTTAACTTCTTATAGGAGCTTGTGACATAGTTAATGTAGTGATTACTTCTGTTTTCTGCTGATGATTGCCTGTCTCTAAGACTGATCACAGTCATGTTTGTAACAGTTTTGGACCTTAAGACCTCTTTTAAGAGTTAAGATAATGGTCACAGGGTTACTAGAAAGGCAGACGACTTTTGATGAAGGTTTGAAAAAAATTGTACAGGGCTGTGGATCTGCAGGACTAACGTTAGCCGCCCTTAAAATACAAGCATGAATTGATAGGAAGATGATTCTGCATTTTGTCCAGCCTTGCTAATTCAGTCTTTCAGCTGCTCCTATTAGGAGTCACCTTAGCAGGATTAGCTACTACTCAAAAAAAAAAAAACCTCTCCCTAAACTGTAAGCGTCTCTTGATGTTTTTATACGACCAGCCTGATTGACATGCTATCATAGTCTCAGCGTCAGGCGTCATGCCCATGTACCGCTGGCTGAATGTCTGATGGATATGACACACTTATCTGGAAACACTTCAGGACTTGGATTGGTTAAATTATACAGGACTTCCTGGAGATGTGTTTTACAACCCAGGCTGTTATTGTGCTGACATTTCCACGCCCTGAAACGGGACGCAGAATGAAACGAACTGTGATTGGATCGGTCTTCTGGGCGGGTCTTGGCCAATGAAACCTGCGTCAGTCTGAAGGTCTGGCTACACAAGACTAATACTATCATAACATGCTCTTTAAAACATTTCCCTCTCTCCTTTGTCCTCCCCCTCCTTCATCTTCTCTAATTACAATTAAAACCAGCAGTGCACAATTGTCCACGCCACAGTCTGTCAAGCAAACACTCGTTACACTCGTTCACATCCTACTCCCAGCTCCACCTCTCATGATGATCTGATGATAACCTTGCCAAGACAACTACTTGCGTTTCCAATTTCATCTTCCAGGCACATATAAGGCACCATATAACTCCTGCAAGAACAGCTAGAATCCTTGGAGAGTCCTCTGAAGACGTCTTCCCGCCTGTCCCTGCCCTAGCTGGGGTACCAGGCCCTAAACGTCCTGTCCCTCCTCCGTAGCTCCTCTGCCAGCTCCTTGATGGCTCTCCTCATGCATCCACCTTCTACTGGATGGATGGTGGCGGACCTTGAGTCCTTGAGTCGCTTGAACTTGTGTGCCGCTGGTGTTCCCTCTTCCCATGGGATCATCAGCTCAATAATGAGGAGTGATCCTTCATTGTGTTCAGTGATGCTTGATAATCATTTTCCAGCAGGAGAGTGATCCAAATTACAAAAGTTCAGGGTTCAGTTTATGTTCTTTAGTGGCCTGCTTAGTCTCTAGTCTCTTTGTTGAAATTTGTGGAAAGCAGTTTTTTTGGGAGTGCATTATTGTTTTATATATATATATACACCGTTTTCAGAAGAGCACCTGCCATTTTTCAGGCTAAAAACACTCATGTTTATGTTATTGAATATTTATTGCTAGTTATATAGTTATATGGCCTGTTAGTCTTTTTTGTATTTATGCAATATATTGGAGCCAAACTTGACAAATATTCCACTGGTTCATGGAAATGAAATTCCTTTTACACTTTTACACCACTTTCTGTTATCTATTACACCGGACCTTTACAAAACGCTTGTAAATCCAGAGGAGTTTTCAGGAAGATCCGTTTTATGCACAAATTACCCTGAGTTTACTCATATATTTCTGAATGATTCATGAATGATGCCCAGTGAAAGCAGCGAAGGGTTTTGGGGTGTTTGGGCGCTCTGGTTTGATGAGGTCGATCAAGCATCATTTATCACTAAGAATTAGAGGACAAAAGCTTTAATGACACACATGTTTCTGGTCAAACAGAGCGTTTTATGTATGTTTTATTTAAGAATATTACAATGCACTAAAATTCACAAACCGTGATGAACCAAAACTGTGATGTGTGTAAGCGTGGTGTGAGTGTGTACGGCTCTTTGTGTATCATCAGCGGTGTGGTGTTTTCAGGACTCTTTTGTGTTTGGGAGTGAGACGGCTTTGATACTAAAAGGGCCTGACACATTCACTCAGAGGTCACACGAGGCCAAGTCTGTTCAACTGACAAAGGTTGAAAAATGCAGAGCATGAGTCTGTAGAAATAAGTGAGGGCATTTCTTATATTTCTTATGGATTACATTAATGTTTGGCTTACACTTAGCCAGCGTGCTTTATAATCTTCAAGAGCATATTGTTCACTGCTCTCTTCTTCCACTTGAGAAATCACATGAGTTTCACACCTCACGACAGAATTGTCCTCGCGCACCATTAGCTCATTTACTAATAGTCCCTCTCCTACATCCCCTTTCGTCTTTAAAGGGACTTTTGCTAGTAATTCAGGAGGCAAAGAATGCTGGGATTTACTTTTGAACTGTCACATAAACACTGACCTGTGTCCAGCACTTCTAAAGATAAAGATGCAGATTTAGTGATCTGATCGTGTGGTGGTCAGCGCTAAATAAAGGTGGAATTGGGCTCAAATATTTTGTAACTGGATCACTTACGTGTCACCCACATATGTAAGTAGGGACTACACTGAATGAATTCCAGCTCTCCTCCGTACGGTCACGCCTCTACCAAGCTCCAACCACACCAGCAGACTAATAAGAGCACTCATCAAGGACACTTCATGGACTCAAGCTCTCGTTTTGTACCTTACTTTTTAAGCCAGTCTGCTCTGGAGGTTTTCCTTGTTGGCTACGTATGTCATCAAGGATGTTTCATTTTTATAAATTTAACCATTTTGAAATTACTCGTTTTTTCATGAGGTGGCAAATATTGTAATTTTTCTTTCTCTGTAATACAGTTGTGGCTCTCTGAAATGAGGCGGACTCAGTAATGTATGACAAACACGACCTCCAGAAGACTCCACACACTGATCTCCTTGTGGAGATTAAGAAGCTTTGGAAAAATCCATTCTCACCCCGCATTCATGTCAGTATACTAGTTAGCCTGTATTTAGGGGATACGTGAGAATGGTTTACGATGATGCCCCCTTTTGAAGAGACGCTGGCATGCTATCTCTCTGAAGGTAAGGCATCTTCTCTTCAGGGTTCCTTGCCTGTAGATTTACTGACTAGTTTCTTCCTGTACCTGTTTCTGTTTGTTAGACTTTATTTTAGGGTTAGGACCTTCCCAAGCTCTTTCCCAGCTGAAGTCAGGAAGTATTGCTGTTCCCTGATGGTGGTGATCTTCTCACATGTCAGTACTGAGACTGGCTGGATGTTAGCCTGCATCTTCAACGTTCAAGAGCCCCTACACAAAGATGGCCGCCAATGCAAGGCACACATTTTTATTGTCTTCGATTTGAATTTTTGTTCGCTTTTTGTGACTTGTTATTTAAATGAGCGGCTTTGCAGCTTATCTAGCAAACATCTGGCCAAACGGAGGCCAGTCTTTTCTGTGTATGTGTGTGTGCTCATGTCTGGATCAGCGGAAATAATAATCGAGCATCTGGTTCAAGTTTATAAGACAATCTGCTCTGAGATCATATACATACAGTATACAATAATATGATAACATTTGATTAAAAATCGCAATTAGTTGATTATTCAATCTATGGTGTAATGTACCTTGACCACAGTTACATGCAGGCAGATAGTGTGGATCATATACCCACCGGGATGCAGGGAGAAACCTAGAGAATAGCTCCAGTTAGAAGGTGTTTATTAACCGCTACAGAGCCAAAAGTTACATAGTGCTGCTCTAAAGGGATATTATGAAGCTCATATAGATGAAACAGCAGCACAGCTATGGTCTTTATCTTGTGTAGCTCAATTATAAGTCAGGATTGTTGTGCAGAATAACTTGACAGAAAATATAATGAAATACAAAATTTGAATGAAAAATGTTTTATTATTTAAGCTGAATTAAGAAGAGATATAAATGTAACTCGTGACTCGACAGCCCTAGAGTTTAGTATTTGAACAAAACCAGTTGATGACACGGAGCAGCATGCATTCAGTGGATATTCTCCAAAAAACAAGTCGTTTTGTTTTTTCTTCGGATACAGAAAATATTCTTGTAGCTTCATAACATTCAAGTCGAAGCACTGATGCAAAATGGAGTACTCTGACGATGTTTTATCTACTTTTGCTCACCCTGCCGGTGGTAATTGTTTGGTAGTCAATGGGAAGGTCACAAGCCTCACGCTTTTCATATGAAATATCTTAAATTGTTTTCTGAAGACGGATGAAGCTTTTACAGATTTGGAAGAACATGGGGCCGAGTAATTAATGACAACATTTTCAATTTGAGGTGGAGTATCCCTTTAAGGCGTTTGTCCTGGTTTCCCCTGGATTTACTCGGATTGCATGTCTAGCATAATGGAAAACCTTTAATGACCTCTTTCTGGTCCAAACGGCAATCCGATTGGACATCCGGCTAGCAAATAGGAATTCATCATTTCTGACCGTGATTGGTGGATATTTCTACACTGCTGCTACGCCGTTGTACAGAACCGAGAAACAGCACGGACCTGCTTCAGCCGTCTGGAACATACACATGATCTCAGGTCTGCCATGCTCTCTGAACTCTGTCTGTGTGATCAACCATTAGGAGACTATCTGCTCTTTATTGTGTCCAGAGCTGGGAAGTACTTCTTCTTTTTTATACTTTTACTCTATATTTTTACACAAAACATCTGTATCTTCTACTTCTTCCATTTTCAACCAGACTCGTTACTTTAGTTTCGGTGGCTCTCCGTTCGAAGACACATCTAGAATAAATCATGAGTATTCATTTAACAGACAAATGTTATAAAGCATCGAAGCACTCATCCTAACCCTGACCCCGTGCTTTTAATACAACTAATACTCAGTAAATCGTAGGGACCGTCGAAATAAAATGAAGCCTAATTTCCTCACCTGTGTTCAAGATTTAGTCCATCATTAAGGCCAAGATAACTGATTCTTCCAACATCTAATCAAAAGTGTCATCTACAGTAAATAGTTATCTAACACAGGAACACAGCGACTTTGTAATAATTCCCTTAAGAGACGAAATAAAGTCATTGTTAACTTCTAAATGCCGTGTGCGTGGTTAAATACAGACAAAGACTGTAAGAGAAACCTGTTTCTGCCTGACGTTAAAAGACACGCTATCCCACAGCACTGCAGTTGTGTGTTTGGAGTGAAGAGAGCACGGTGTTTATCAGTGTGTGTTTCTGACAGATGGAAACGCTTACAGGAATGATAATGGGCAGATCGTGTGGCCTGTGCTGCCCACTTAGCATCTGAAAGCAGCCAGACGAGAGAATTATCTTTCACAAGCGGACCATCACAACGCAGGAGGAGCTCAATAAAACGCTTCGCTGCAGGAGGGACGTGAAGGCAGTGAGATGATCAGCATGTGATGGTCCAAAGCTAGCCATGCTAAATCAAAGCTAGTCGAAACGGGAAATATTTGCGACCATTAGAGGTTGATGTTTATGCGTGTGTCCTGAAGCAGACGGGCTTCTCGTTCTCTCTCTTCTGTGAGGATTCATGTAGGCACAGATCGCTCTGGCCGTTAGATGAAGTGCCGTCCTCACAGACTGTGCTGGAAGATAAAAACACCACAGGGCTTGATGGGACATTTCAGGACTTCTTGTGACGCTAGAAATCAACACTGTGCTCTAATTCTCATCAAATAATAGAAACGCGTTTCTCAAGTAGTGGCTCACCAAAGTGCACCGTCACAAGGGTTCACTATACTTTGGTGTATTTTAATGCACAGAAATAATTAGAGCTTTTTGACTTTATTTTTTATTTTCTTTTAATGTACTTTGTCCTTTTGTTCTCTAAATGAAATGTAGTGTATGTCTATTTTTTTGCCAACAATGTAAGCATGTATTTGTGTTAATGATATTTAAACAAAAACCAGGCCTGACCTCTCGGTCCGTCAGGCACACATGACAGTATTAGTATCGTACTTCATTCACGTTATAGATGGTACTGTGAGGCTCTTCAGCTCAACCCCGTCACATGCTGTTCATGTGGGAAATTATACTTTGATTTTCATCCGTAGCTAATAAAGAATACTTATTTTATTCTTGAGAAAGTAAGACAGCTAAGAAAAAATGCTGATTGCTATCTGACCTCTAAAGGACTAAAACAATAACACTGATAAATGAATATGATTTAATTGATTTATATCTTATAAAATAAAGAGCGTGTTGTCAGACCTGGACTGGTTGATGTGTTCAGTGTGACCTGACTTCAGGTCGTCGTCTTCAGCTGTGTCTCGTTGTGTCTTTAAGTCCGACTTCATCTTTAATACGTCTGTCTCTTCCGTTTAGGTTCATCTACTCTCTCTCTGACCACACCGTGACTCCTCTAGACATACAGCTTGTTTATTTTTAGCTTATAAATGTGAAGATGCTGTTAAATGTTTTATCATATTGTTATGAAGCACACGTGAGCAGCAGGTACATGTTAAAATCAGTTCTGTGCCAAACACTTTTTAAAGCAATCCCGGGTTGAGGAAAAAAGAAGTCTGAAAAAATAAATGACCTGATGAAATGTTACCGATATTTAAATCATTAAAAAGTAATGAAAGGTGGAGTAGTTGTATTTAGTGAGCCTTCCTTGATGCGTCTGAACATGGAGTTTAGTTCTTTGAAACGCAGTGAGACCCAGAGGAGCAGCGCGTCAGGAGACGAGTGATCCCTGATGAGAGAGACCTTCAGGAGACGTCTGAGGAGCACCCGCTGGATCAGGTTCTGCTGGGTTTATGAACACCGTTTCTGGGACGGATCCAGACCTTCAGTGACGTGTGAGTAACGCTCCGTGTTCCTGTTTGCTTAACCTCTTCACGAGAGGAGGGGAGGTCAAACACACAGGCCTGTCGTTAGCCTGATTCCTTCACGACTCGTCAGGCGCCGGACACGAGCCGCTGTGTAGATCCGGAGCGTGAGGAACATCTCCAGTACATCAGAACTGTGAGAGGAGCACGCATATGACACCTCAGAAGAACGGGTCCGGGTTTTATTGCTCCTAAATTTGATATGAAATAAACGTTCTTGATCTGTGCTCAATAAATAAAACTTTTACTATTTCTTCAATTACTGAGACGACAGAAATCATAGAAAGAGCTGGAGCCTTTAGAAACACACTCGCTCCTGTGTGTGTGTGTGTGTGTGTGTGTGTGTGTGTGTGTGTGTGTGTGTGTGTGTGTGTGTGTGTGTGTGTGTGTGTGTGTGTGTGTGTGTGTGTGTGTGTGTGTCTGTGTGTGTGTGTGTGTGTGTGTGTGTGTGTGTGTGTTGTGTGTGTGTGTGTGTGTGTGTGTGTGTGTGTGTGTGTGTGTGTGTGTAAAGTGTGTGTGAGTGTGTGTGTGTGTGTGTGTGTGTGTGTGTGTGTGTGTGTGTGTGTGTGTGTGTGTGTGTGTGTGTGTGTGTGTGTCCCTGTGTGTGTGTGTGTATAATTCTGTGTGATGTGTGTGTGTGTGTGTGTGTTGTGTGTGTGTGTGTGTGTGTGTGTGTGTGTGTGTGTTTATGTGTAACTGAGTGTGTGTCATTATGTGTGTGTAAGATTGTGTGTGTGTGTATTTACTGTACATTGTATGTGTGTGTGTGTGTCAGCATGTGTGTGTGTGTGTGTGTGTATGTGTGTGTGTAAACCTGTGTGTGTGTGTGTGTGTGTGTAGTGTGTGTGTGTGTGTGTGTGTGTGTGTGTGTGTGTCTGTCTGTCTGTCTGTGTGTGGTTGTCCTGTGTGTGTGTGTGTGTGTGTGTGCTTTGTCTGTCTGTCTAGATGTGTGTGTGTGTGTGTGTGTGTGTGTGTGTGTGTGTGAATATCTGTCTGTGTGTGTGTGTGTGATATGTGTGTGTGTGTGTCTGTATGTATTGTGTTTGTGTGTTTACTGTTGTGTGTGTGTGTGTCCTCTGACCTTATGTTTTAGATGCTATCTTTTATTATAATGTGTTGTACTCTATTAAAGACAGAGAAGCCACAGAAGAACCTGTTTCTCCACAGACATTCAGTCAAAGGTTCTTTAAAGAACCGTCCCTTTCGATCTTTTTATAATTCTACAGATGTTGAAGGTTCAGCTGAAACACCTTCGTTTTCAGGAGTGTATTTATAATAACTGAGCCTCATTATAAAAGTAAGATTTCGAGGGATATTTACTGTACATTTATTTCACATTCAGCATGTTTTGATCATTATAAAGCCAGTAAACCTCTCTTTAAGTAGATATGGACGGGAGGTCGTGTTAAAGTCCAGTCTTCTGAGGTCTGAAGAGGTTTCCTGTGGTTCCTGAACCTTCACGAGCTTTCAGAAACTAAATAGATGCCCTTTACTGAATAAAATAGGCCCAAATGCGCTGAATATCTGAAGCAAATGTTCACCGATATCAAGGAGTTTTTTAATATTATTATTTTATTTGTTTACTTTTTTATGACGGCGACCGTTTTCGTTTAGAGGCACTGAAGTCTGTAACCCGGTGTTGACTAGCACTGAGAGTTTAGTTTAGTTTAGTTTAGTTTAGTTTAGTGGTTAGAGAGATATAAACAAAATAGATCCTCACAGAGAGAGAGAGAGAGAGAGATGGGTCTGGAGTCCTCCGTGTCCTGTGTGTTCCCGCGCTTCTCGGCGAAAATGTGAAAACATTCATAATAATATGATTGTAAATTATTACTATTATTATTATTATTATTATTATTATTATTATTATGTGTCGTGTTGCATGGCTAGCAGTATTTCAGAGGCTCATTTAGCACAGTCTGAATAAGAAGCGCGTGCCACGGGAAGGGGTTTTCCTTTAAAACAATATAATAAATGAATGTTCTGTGAATGTTCTGAGAGGAACCCAGCGCATGCAGGTCTGATGGGCTCCTGGTCCTGGTCTGGTCCTGGTCCTGGTCTGGTCTGGTTCGTCTCTGGGTCTCTCTGTAATTGTGATCATCCTCAGGAAATAACTTCATGAAGACCGAGTCGAAAGGAAAGGGTTTCTTCACTGAATCATTCGATGTTAAGAAGATACAAGAATTAGCCGTGTTATTTATTTTTATTCAATAATGATTTAATTTATAAATATAATTATTTCAATGAAATGTTGATGTTTATAAAGCTCTATTTTCTGCTTTTATTCCTCAGTCCCTTCTTCAAGCTGCTCTTCTAAAACAGATATATCTAGCCTATAGAAAACAAACAATAAATGAATAAATATCAATCAAACAATAACAATAAACAGAACAATATATAGCCTAACAGTTCGTTTTTATTATATTATCCCATACTTTAACTCAATAAAAAGGTCTAGGCGGCTTGAAATGTTTTTACACCCAAACCCTTCCGACCTGGGTTTTTTTTTTTTGTTTAAATATGTTTATATTTTTCGAGCACGTTCACTTCTTCCCGTCTCTCTCTTATAAACAGATGAATGTTCTTCCCCAGATGATCTAGTTTTAGTTTTGTTCTAGTTCTAGTATTATTACTCGTGTTGATGTGAGGAGGCTTAGAGGCAGATCTCACACCTCGCTCTTATTCACAATCATCTCTTCAAAACTACTTGAAGACATTTTTAATTAAATTTGTTCGCATTGTAAGTTTACATAAAAAGAGACTATAAAAGAAATCCCTTTTTTTCTACATTTTGACAAAACACTTTATTATTAGCAGTCCCGACGCTGTAAACACAAGAGCGCTTTTTCCCAGTTCTTCTCAAAGAAACTCTCTTTTTTTTCAAGTGCACAGCTGTAAAGTGATAAAGCGACCCCCTGGTCTTTCACCGATGCACCTCTTCACCGGATGTTGGTGTGAAAGTGTGTTTATGTGAGTCAGGCGCGCGCTCTCAGCTCGTGGAGTCCAGGATAGAGTTTAATTCTAATGTGTTCGTTTACGGGTCCGACGCGTGTTTTTAAACTCGACGTTAATTCGTTCGTCTTTTTAAAATCATTTGAGTGCAGCTAAACCTAAACGCGTCCTGGTCCGGTCTCTCAGGAGTCTTTATTGAGTTCAAACAGAAGGGAAAGACGCGGCGCGCGCTTCGAGGAGCGGGACCTGAGGAAAGAAAATAAATAACCCCCTGAAGATCTCCGCTTCGGTCACTTACCGGTTAAATGATGACCGGACAGATACACGACATCAAACACAGTTCAGAAATATGACATAAATTAACTTCGGACATCATATAAATAGTGTGGAGTTTAATCGCGTTACGTGACTCCCGCGCTTTCCGAGCACGTTAACGGCGTGTCACGAGCTCCGGTTCCGCTCGTCAGCACACGACCTGCTCGAAACTGAACGGAAGTATTAGAAATCATTCCCCGTCGGTTTAAAACGAGTCTGGAGAGACTCTGTCGTGGTGTGACAAAACTCCAGGTAAGCCACCGGAAACGGCGGGCGGGAACGACAGCGTGCTCCTCAGGGAGTCGCTCTGCAGGGCCGGCGGGGGCAGGTAACCGGACGGGACCGACAGCGAGCCCATCCCGTAAGAGTTCGTGAGCCCCAGAACCGGACGCGGCTCGGAGAAAGAACCGTACCCGTGTCCCTGACTCAGAAAGCCGTGCGGCGCGCCGCTGTAGTGCGGCGGGTGTAACGACAGCAACGGCGATATCTGCCAGTACAGAGGATTATTGGGCGTCTCGTTTATTCCCAAACCCAGCGGGGAAAAGCGCAGTCCTCGTTTGATGGCCAGCTTGCCCCGGGACGTGGCCGAGCGTCTCCGGAGCTTCCCGGTCGTCCCGCCGATAAACACGTCGTCGCTCGAAGGGTCCAGCATCCAGTAGTTTCCTTTCCCGGGGTCGTCGTAATGTCTCGGCACTTTCACGAAACATTTGTTGAGGCTGAGGTTGTGTCGGATGGAGTTCTGCCAGCCCTGCTTGTGCTCCCGGTAGAACGGGAAGTTCTTCATGATGAACTCGTAGATCCCGTTCAGCGTCAGTCTCTTCTCGGGGCTCTGTCGTATGGCCATCATGATGAGCGCGTTGTAGCTGAACGGCGGCTTGTCGAGCTTCGCCGCTTTGCTCGGCTCCTCTTCCTCTTCTTCTTCTTCTTCTTCTTCGGCGTCTTTGACTTTCTCCGCGGGCTCCGCGGGTCCTCGGGCTTCCGGCGGCGGCGGCTCGGGCTCCTCCGGTCGCGCCGTGTCGTGTCTGTCGTGTCTGTCGTGTCTGGACGGAAGCAGCAGACTCTTGATACTGAAGGAGCTCAGCTTTTGGAGCGCCGTTGCTTCTTTCCCATCCATGTCGCTGTATCAAACTTTTTTTGGTTTGAGAAATAAAGGCCAGGCGCTGTCAGGACATCCTACGCGAGGAGACGAGGAGAAATTGACTAATTAAGGGGTTTCTTGATACGGTTTCATCGCTGAATGAGGGAGGAGCTTGGACAGGATTGTTTTAAGAGAAGTTGATCCTGATCCAGACTCGGAAGCGCGTCTCCTAAAGATGGCGGAGGGGTCCTGAAAGGGCCAGGTCTAGGACAGATCACACCTGTCTGGAGAGACCAGCACACCTGGGTCTCCTGGGTTCCTCTAGTTCATTCTGTAGGACAGAAAACATGGAGGGAAGGGTTTAATCCTGATCACCGGTGTTTCTCAGCAGACACTGAACGGACTCATTCTCAGTTAGATCTGTTTGAAAGCTCTGAAGTTGCATTTTAAGGAGTGCTTTCATGTTCGTGTTTATAATGAGTGCAGCATCTTTTTAATGAGTTGTATTGTAGTAAAGGTAAAGACCTGTGTCTGAGGTTCCTGAGGTTCTCCACCTCTCTCTCTCTAGAACCTCACTCTACACGGAACGCTAACGTCAGTGAAACGGCTCTGATTTACAAACATGTTCAAGCAGTGTCTGATCAGCTATAAACAAATGAGACGAACATTAATCTCACTTTGTATAAAAAACAAACAATATCAAATATTTACATGTCATTTTTAAATCTCTGTGTTTCCCAACAAAACTATAATTCAACTTTTATTTACACATGAATGAGGAGTATTTTGACTCCAGAGCCTCGTCCTTCAGGAGCCAATAAAGAATAAAGCTTCCCCTTTTTATTTTCTTTTTTAACTGAATCTGTAAAATTCCACTTAAATGACTAAAACATATGTGATATAATATATATATATAATATTTTAATCAGTGTTGGGGAAGTATTGCTAATGCAATATAAACTAATGCTAATGAAATGTTACAAT
>NC_056711.1:1809969-1812469 GCF_018831695.1 Puntigrus tetrazona | reverse complement strand
TTTATGAGGACAGGGACCATGTCCTTATAATTCCGACAGTGTATATGCCTTTCTATGTCCCAGAAGTTTCCTCTCAAATTTTCGCGCTATGTCCTAATATACCACAAAACCATGAAATTTTACTATACACAGTGTATCCTCTGAGCTCGTGAGTGCGCCCCTGCAGCCCGGACGCGGTACTACAACTACGTCTTCGAAAATTTGCATATTTTACGCTTGTGTAAGTTTGGAGGGCGCTGATTGGCTAATCGCGAAAACAAGATGGCGCCGGTGGGCGTGGTTACAATTTGCCGAAATTTTTAACTTTGAAGAAGTGAGTTGCAGTTTAATAATTTTTTAAATATTATTTTTATCATTTATCGACTGTGTGAGAATATACATTCATAGGGATCCTGCACGTATTCCTTAAAGTTATCATTATAAAGTATATGAGTGACTTGCAAGCTGTAAGCATAGCTGTAATGCTATTAATATAACATTAATCCTAACTGTAAATTTAACACCAAGGCTTATATATGGTTATGTAAATACATATTATTGTTATTAATAGCAATAATAGTAATATCAATACAACCCCGTTCACACGTGCGTCAATCAGAGCGAGCGTGACGTTTTGTAACTTCCTGTTTGATCCTGACGGAATCTCTGCACCTAGAGAAGACACCTGTGATGTGAACCTGTTTGAGACGACCATTATATGAAAGGTAAGTTATGCTGCTATTAAACCGTTTCTCTGAGAGTTTGTAGCTCAGTTTGTGAGTGTTTCGTGGGATCTTTGCGGCTTGTTTTAAGAAGCGGCTCGTTAGTTAGAAAGCAGCTAGCGCATGATGCTAACAGCGCTAACGAATTTACACTAACTCCGTCTATTAACTGTAGCGTCTGGCAAGAATTAAAAAATGATTATAATTTTAACTGCTTTTCATTTTACTGTAACTGTAATAGAACATAGACTGGCCATCATAATAATGTGTTGTCATGACTACAGTCTGTGAAGGGGAGGGGCTTCCACTGAGTACAGTATCCTGACGTGCCTGTTATGTTTAATATTGCTATAGTTTGTAAAATTATCTTTATTTGTTTAGTGCTTTATGGAATAGATTGTCAAATCTTTATTTTTATTAAAGCAGACACATCAAATGATGGCTGAAGTGAAAAGGAGAAGGAGAAAACTGAAGCCAGTTGATGAGGCCATACAGTTTTCACTACTACAGAAAGACAAATCTGGTCTTGAAGGAAGATTCATCAATGATTTTAAAGGCAAGTTAAATGTTTTGATTGAACCAAGTTAAAGGCATAGTTCACACAAAAGTGAAGATTTTGTCATCCAGTCACCCTCAATTTTTTTTCTCAAATTTGTGTAAGTTTCTACCATGTGGTGGGCACAAAGAGATTACTAACCATTTGATGGCTAGTAAGGGATGACAGAATTTTGTGTGTGTGAACTCTAGTGACCTAGTGACTATGTCTAGTGTAATAAAGTTGTCTCAGGTTCATTATATGTTGTTCTCACTGCTGTTCTTGTTTAGGAGAGGTGTGTTTGAGAAAGGAGATTTCCTGCTGGAATATAGAGGGGACCTCATAGATAAAGAAGAATGTGAACGGAGGCAAAGGATATATCATGATGCACTTAAAGTTTATATCTTTGAGTTTCGCTATAATGGAAAGCTTCTCTGGTATGTAAAAGTGGTTGATGTACATGTTTATTGATAATTAAATTATATAATTTAAAAAAAATGGTAGTGGACATGTCTGTGGTCTAAGTGCATATTTTGCTAAAATGATCAGTTATGTGTTTTCAAAGCTTAGTGATGACTGTTAAATGATTGCTGATTACAAAGCATATGATGACGTTTTCAGGACTGATGTTGTCTGTCATTTGTTTAGCATTGACGCAGCCGGGATGATGGTAAACGATGACCATATGAACCCAAACAGCAGGATGAGAACTATCTCTGTGGATGGAAAACCTCACTCAAAGAGCATCTGTCCTGGTGAAGAGATAACTGCTTCTGACTGGCCATGGCGATGCACGGTACTGAAACCTCTAGACTGTCAATTCTGATTTATTGTATTATAGTAAAGATTAAATGTCATTTATTACTAGGGCTGAATGATTAGTCAGATGCAATGGTAATATGCATTCTGTCAGTAAAGCTGGTTCTGTGATTGGTTGTTAGTCTTCTTCATGTGCTTTCAGATATAGTGCCATTTAATACACAGAGCCATAGATCGCTGACAAGCTACACAATATCACATTCATAATCGATGCTGATTAGATGCACATCACAATCCCATGTGATTTATTGTACAGCCCTAGTTGTTACCCAAGTTAATGTTAGTGACTTCTTAACCATTACATTACAAGCATGTTCATTCCAGTATGTCAGGTTGTGTTTACACCTGTATTATGAGGACCATCGTAAGAACATAGATAAAATGTGACACCAAGACCATGTTTACACCTGTATTATGAGGACCCAGTTTTATGAGGACCATCGTA
>NC_056711.1:1754969-1804969 GCF_018831695.1 Puntigrus tetrazona | reverse complement strand
TAAGGTTAGTCGGTATGCTGTCAATCAGTCAGAGAGAAGATAGCTGGAGAAGAACGGCGGCGTGAGGCTGAAACCATCTCAGGTGCACACACATCAGTTCAGAGCTTTCTTCTGACCGCTGTCTGATTGACGGGTTTATTTTTAAAACATAAAAATGTGGGTAAGATAAGTATTGAGATAAGTATGTTTCTAAAGGTGCTGTTGACATGAAGTTTTCACCAGATGTTGGTAACAAGCCAATGAATCCATACACGCACAGAAAAAAACAAATAAGATCAGAAATCAGAAAATGGGATGACACGGGGAAAATGTGCTCAAAACGTCTCGTATATGACTTGTCTCATTCTTCCACACAGTCTTCACATCTAAAGGGTTCTGTGAGTCTCTTCTGTGAAGCCTGGTGTTTAGTTCATATTCTCTATCAGCTCTATTGTCTTTCTGTGAGTTTCCTCGGCTGTGTTTCTCCTGGTTCTGTGAGTGTTGGGACTGAAGGGGTCAGGGTTGTTTTCTAATTACTGATAGCTTTCAGCCGTGTCTTTCACACCTCCCTGTCTTCATGTGGTCAGCACCATGCCTGTGTCATTCCGTTGTATTGGACATAACTTCATTTAGATTTTTTTTATATATTTGTCACATTTAATTGATCATCGCTAACACTTTACAGTAAGGTTTATTAATTAACTACATTAGTTAACATTAACTAAGAACGAACAATACTTCTACATTGTTTATTAATATAAGTTCATGTTAATTTTCAGTATTTACTAATGCATTGAAATCAGAAACAGTGTTTGTTAACATTAGCTCATGTCTTGTGAACTAACATGAACTAACAATGAATTACTGTATTTTTACATAGCATTATTACAGTTTACTAAACAGTCTAATAAATTAATTGTTTGTTCATGTTAGTTAATACATTACTTCTTGTAAAGTGTTATGAGATCATCAAACAAATTCTAATATTTCACAAAGACAATGCTAAAAAATATAATTAAATATTACTATGAAGTAAATTTAAATTAAGTTTTTAACTCAATAATCTCATTTATTAAAGGGGTCACATGAAATGACTAAACAGAAAAAGATTTTGTATTTTGGTGTGATGCAATGTGTTTATAAGTTAAAGGTTGTTTTCCACATAATGTACTATTGTTGCTCGTCTAAGCCCCGCCTTCTGAAACCCTTGGATGTACAAAGCTCATCTTTGCTCTGATTGGCTAGCTATCCGGTGTGTTAAGATTGGCCGAATACCTCAAGCATGTGATGGAAATGTAATCATAGATACTTACAGGAGTCAGCAGTCCCAGACTGTCCTTACAGAGTTGGATTTGCCTCTTTATAAGTCAGCATAGGCTACTCTCCAGGTTCAGGAATCAGTTAAAATAATAATAAAATGTGCTGAGCACACTCTAATATTTGTGTTGAACTGTTCTGGAACAGTGTTATAAACACAACTTAACACTGATTTCTAGTCGCGTCCTCTTCTGGAAACACAAGTAGTTTGACTTTCACAGTGAAACACAGCGTGTCCAGAACATGGCGCCCGCAGCAACACTACACACAGAGTAATAGCTCCGCCTTCTTTCTGCGAGGAAACATTTGGGCGGAGTTTGAAAAGTGATGTAAAAGAGGATGCATGTTTAGGAGGGTGTGGACAAGAATATCTTTTTGGTTTTGAGGCTTTAATCTTTGTAACTTTAGAGATTTTATCTATGCTCTAACAGCTTTAACACTTCAAAGAGAAAGAAAACTTGAAATCACATCATATGTGTCACGGTGTGGTTTGCGAGAGAGAATGAAATAATAAAGTTTCAGGCTGGTAGGCAGGCAGGTAGACACGACACAAAACCACACACAATAAGAACGAGAACCGACGATTAAACGGAATCAAACTTAAATACACACAGGAATTGACTAAACCAGTGGTTCCCAACCTTTTTTAACTCACAGCCCACACAACCAAGCACATATGTTTCCGAGGCCCACTGCAAAAAAATTTAAATGAACCTGTTATTTGTGTCGGGTTAGTAACTGAGTACTCAGAAGCATGACTTTTAACTGTCTTTATTGAATAAACGGGTAATGTTCAATAACCAGAAAATGTGCATAATAGGTCATTAATTTTTAATTAATTATGATATTTAATTATTACTACACATTTTTACGTACATTAGCAATATTATTATTTCTATTGATAATAACTGGCGGCCCCCCTGCAATACCGTTGCGGCCCACTGGTTGAAAACCACTGGACTAAACTAACAAGACACAGCTGATGACAAATTAGACAATGAACAGAAAGTAGATCACACTGAACACATGGCACAGGACAAAACAACAACAAAAGAGTCCACGTGTGACATATTGCCCCCCTCCCGGAAGGTGCGTCCTCGCACCGGAAAAATAAAACGAAATCGGGAACTTGGGAGGAGGTTCCGGTGGAGGACAGGCCCCCAGGAGGGGGCAGGCAGACAGAGTCCAGGGAGGTGCAGACGGAGGGAGGAGACAGGAGGAGATCCAGAGGACCCAGAACCCAGCCATGATGGTCCATGGTGGAGCCGACGGAGGGAGGAGCCATGGAGGAGAAATGGCCGTCGACTCCATGGGGCCGACCGATGGCGGCGGAGCAGGTGGTGGAGGAGACTGAGGTGGAGGGCCGAAGAGCCAGGATGACACAGAGGCGCTGGAGGACCAAGGCGACGCCGCAGGCTTCAGTGACTGATGAGGAGACGGGGGACTTGGAAGGATGCGGCAGAGCCAGAGCGACAGAGGACTGAGGTGGAGCCAGAGGGATGGAGGAGCCTGACAGAGCAGGAGGGATGGAGGGACGAGGTGAAGCCGGAGGAGAGGAATCCCGAGGCGACGGATGGTCGACGACAGACCAAGGCGGAGCCGGAGGAACGATGGAGCCTGGTGGAGCTGGTGGACTGACGGACCACGGTGGAGAGGAGAGAGCTAGGAGCCCAGGGGGAGCCGACGGGTCTATGAGCCGAGGTGGAGTCCGGGACTCGGAGGCGGGACGGTGAGGCGAGGGATCCTCCACCCACGACGGCGATGGAGACCGGCAGACCCATGGCGAGCACCAGGTGGTGATCTGAGGATGAGCGCAGGGGCTGCTGGGAACCATCGACGGCGGATGGTAAGGGAAAATTTGAAGCCTAGACACTGAATGCGGCGTGGGCACTGGAGGGAGCACTCATGGCACGGGCACTGGAGGGCGCCCTTGGGGAACAGTCTCTAGGGGGTGCTCTTGAGGCAGGGACTCAGGACGGCTGGACGGAACCAGGAACTCAGGAAACAGGGAAAGTGCCGGGTCTAATTCCAGGTTATGTAGATCCAGCAGCTCATCCTCAGTCGTGGTGCAGTGGGCGGAGCTCCACTCTGCGATCTCGTTGTATTCGGCGGTCTCCACCGTGGCGAGCTCATGCACCTGGTCTGATGCAGTCAGCTCGGGTCCGGCGGCGCTCCATGGCTCTGTGGCTCTCTCTGGTGATATATCATATCATAAACCTGTCTGACACTGTATTCATGGATTTCAACACTTAGGTAAGCCAGAACCCAAAAACATACCGACACAGGTTCACATGTTTAAACTGAGGGATACAGTGATCTGTCACAAACACTATTTTATATTGCTTATTGCTTATATTTGCATTAGTTTGTGCACTAGTTGTAGTAACCCCAGGTCCTTGCAGGTAATTAATAAACACTCATCTACTCCAGCTTTCTGGGCTTCTCAGATGTATTTAGCATCGAGAGAACTGGGCGTGGTTGAATCTGGTTTTCTGGTTATGTTAATTATTATTACATTTGCAGTGAGGAGTAGAAGAGGTGTTGAGGAGCAAGAGACCTCTATGGTGGAGCCAATAAAAGGGAAAAACACTAAAACCTGTGCAACACAGCCCTTCTCATGTTCCACAGCGCTGATTCTGAGTTTGTGGCCTTGTGAAGTTCAGCTCAAGCACTGGATCCTAATGCAGCTTTAATTGATCTATTGATCACAAGCTTCCAGCCTTCGCTCAATAACCTGCTTTGAGGCAGACGGTCTTCTTCTACCAAGCTTGCCCTTCGGTGAAGAGTATGTTGCTCTGCTTCTATGTATTACTTAGTATGCACATGTTCAACATGCAGAGCAGATACGTCAGAAATGGAGAGAAAATAGTTTTGTGTTTCTTCATCAAAGCATTATGTTACATAGATTCATGAGGAATCTCTCTAAACAAAGGCCTCACAGGAAACATTCAGCACTTTTAATGTTTCATTTTAAAGTTAGTGTATGTCCTCACAATGGAGGTCCACATTCCTGAAAGCTGAGCACAAAATAAGTATATAAAGCGTAGGTCTATCCTCACACACACACACACACACACACACACACACACACACACACACTCTGTGAAGTATTGCTTGCCTGGTCTGTGAATCTGGTGTTACAAAACATCAGAACATTTTTTTATACAATCACTCAAATCAATATAGTCAAATATACACCCACTATCTACTCTTGTTGAGGCACAGAGGAGGTAAGGGTTGTAATTTCATTCTGCAGGCTTGAACATTATGAATGATTTTATCCACTCAGCTAAATATGAGAAAGTTGCACACCTCCTATAAAAATGTAAGAGATTCTTTCAGTAGTTGTCAGCACAAAATATTTCTTGAAGTGAATTAATAGAAGTGCACAGTGCCTCCTTCGCTTCGCCCCTAAAGCCCCTGAAGATGTTTTACACTTCTTATTTAGAGCTGCTGGACTCACAGAGCCCGCTGTGTTAAAGGGCTCAATTATTTATTAGAAGCTGTCGAATCCGGTCTCTGTTTTAATAGTGTTAGATCTCAGCTCCATATGGTGCACTGTTGATCACCAATAGTTATATCATTCTGGTGTCTTAATAGCTTTCTGTTATTTATAGCTGCACATAAGTTGGCAGAATGTCTGTAAATAAAGAGACTGGCTGTTCAGGTCAATAATTCAGCTTCTGGAAGCCACCATAAAAAAACAACATACGGAAAACAGCTTTTTTTCTCGTTAGGTCTGAGAGAGAGTAGTCTCAGAAGCATTACTTCACACGTGATTATTAATCCGCAGGGATTGCCCATTTCTTTACATAGACTGCCATCTTGGTTCATCCCTGATGCTGTATGTCTGCTCATGAAGCGTAGCTGGATCCATATGCAGCTTTATTATGAGCAGATACCAGCAAACAGAGAGAGACCGAGTCCATAAAAGATCAGTGAAACACTCCGAGGTCCAAACTGCTCAAAAATGAATTGAATAAGGAGATGTGAAGCATGTTCCTGATCTTCCTGGTGTTGAATAAAAGAAATCTGCAGGATCAGTGTGGTCTGAACATCAGCTGATCATTCATCATTATTATGCATAATTCACATTTATTATGAACTTGTAGTAGTTTTTAGGAGTTCTCCAGGATATATGAGAAAATTTAGTTTTTATTAGCTACCAGAGTGCTGTTACTTACTAAATTGTTAATCCGAGTTTCTTGTTAGATAATAGTAGTTATTACTAGTTAATAGTGCATTGGTCATCTGTTCCTTATTCATTTATGAAGGAACAGTATTGTAAAGTGTTACCGGATTACATTTCCATTCATTGGAGAGAAGCAGACCTCCACCTCTTCCAGTCAGACGGCTAATAATAATCAGATTAATAATAGTCATGTTAAGAGACGGGAAGGTTAGGGCGATTCAATAAAAAGGATCACAATAATTTATAATTGTGCATTTGAATTTAACAAGCACTGATCTTAAGTAAAATATACATACATTGAGAAAAATATTAGTGTGACTTTTCCTTATAAACCTCATAAACACATTTGTGTCATCATGAACTATATGAAGAGACACACACACACTGTCATGATTCACTCTCAAAAGACAAACTATGATGGTTCAGTTATAGGGAGTTTTGCACTGATCTTTAGTTTTAGTTCTAGTTTTAGTTTCAGGTAGATGAAAACCAGTCAACCAGTTATTCCCGTCTTCACTGTAACCAATAAACTGATATGAATTAAACTGTTCTGTTACTCCCTAAAAACAGAAACTAATTGCATCCGGGCTTCTCATCGGGGCTGGGCTTGCTCATTTGTTTTAAATATAAAGATTTCACGTCAAAAGCGAGAATATCTAAAGTCATTTTTGCTTATTAATATGGATGAAATAGACCATCAAAGGTCAGCTGCAAAGATCTGATAATAAAATGGGATTCAGTCCATTAAAGATACATTAAAGATACATAGCTTTGCAAAGCACTGTTTTCATTGGTTTTGTACAGCTGAGACATGCATGTTAAGTTTAGTTTAGATCGTATTCACACACAAAACCTTTACACCTGCACATGGAGACCCTTTTTTTCCTTCTGCAGGTATCCAGGGTTAAATGTGTGTCTAACGGCTCTGAATGAGTGCTTTTTCTTTTTTGTTTTGCAGTCTCAGCACAAATGCATCGTGATCTTTGCGCTGGTGTGCTGCTGTGCTGTGCTGATAGCGCTGATATTCTCTGCTGTAGATGTGTGGGGGGACGACGACGACGATATCTCTAAAGGAACATGCAGCAGTGCCTGCCGGTGAGAAAAACTCTCCGTCACATCCCTGTCTGAACAGACCCTTTTTATTCTGCTTCCAAGACTTAACCTAATTGTGTCATTTTATTGATTCGCGATATTAACTATATCTATAATCCAGAAGATCGGCACTTTGTTGATTTTCAAAAGGAGTTGGATTTGTGGATGAATAATAAAAGCTCATCGAATTCAAAATCCCTGAAAAACGTGTTTAAATAGATGTAGCACAAACCCAGTGGGAGAACAGAGGTGCAGGTCACGTTCAGCAAAGCTTCTGTAAGAGGACTTCATCGTCTGGCCAAGCTGTAGCTGGAGAAAAAAAGACAAACTGAACATTAGAACAGAAGTAGCTGCTTCCAGTGATGCTCAAGGGGGTTGAAACATGATCTCTGGTTCCCCATACTTTCCCCAAACATTAAAAAAGCAAAGTAAGATCACAACACAACACACCCGGCCGCTAGGAGGCAGAGTGGCCGGAGAAACACCACGAGATTGATCCTTAAGGGTTATTAAACCCAAACATTTCAATTGTGTCATTAATCACTTACCCCCATGACGTGCCAAACCAGTAAAAGCTTTGTTCGTCTCTGGAACACAATTTAAGATATTTTGTATGAAAAATGTATTCTCATTTGTACAGAAAGAAAGCAAAACTAACAAAATAAGTGTTCTTGTAGCTTCATAACGTCGTTTTGGAACAACATGAGAGTAAGTGAGACATGACAAAATTAAAAAAAAGACTTTTTAAATGTTTTTACTGAATATTTCGATGTGTTACGTCTCTGGAGATAATGCTGAAATCACTGTGAGTTTGTGAGAAAGGATGAGGATAAGAGACTGGCTTTTGTTGTGTATATTTCTGCTGTGTAAAAGACTTAAAGGGTTAATTCACCCCAAAATTAAAATCCTAAGACCTCCGTTCATCTTCAGAACACGAATGAAGATATTTCTTCAACAAGCAGTCGTAGTTTGTTTGAGTTTTCCTTCTTTCTTGTGCATTTTACGGCAGTTCATCACCATTTGCTTGAATTCAATTCAATCTAGCTTTTGAGTGTACGCACACTTTTATGTGCACTTTCAGCCTTTTGTTGCCAACTTTAAGACTTCTAACAGGCATCAAATTTGAAGTATGCCCAATTTGTGGGAAAAAAGTGTAAAATATCTCTGTTTTTATGCTCTATTGCGAATACAATATTGGCTCTATGATTTAAAAAACGTTTAGTTTTCAATTTATTCACATTTTAAAGATGGCCAGAATTCAGGTTGTAAAACAATGGGTTGCAGAATATAAATAATACAAGCAGCTAAATAACAGTTTAATTTAAGGCTAAAACTATATATATGTAGCAAAATCATGCACAGTGTTATTGATGTTAGGCATTCTTTAAACGTGTTATTCTATTGTCAACAAGGACAAGTAATCATTTTGTGTCATTTTGTTCACTTTTAATTCACATACTGTTAGACGTTCTCAATTCTCAACAACATCTATAATGGTATAGGTCTGCTGGCAAAGCACATAATGGCACCTTCAAAGAGTGTGCTGTGTCTTTGTCCATGAATAGAGCCAAGAACAAGTTGGTCAGCTCATTGTAAATGCCACTGTTCTCCAAGGTCCAGCCATGCTATCCAAGCTTTCATCTGCAAAGGTTTTGCACTTTCTCACCCAGCGTTTTTTCTCGGTGTCATCACAAAGCGATGCAGTGACCCTGTGGTCAGCAAATTCACATCATTCTTCTGCAGATGCCAACATTAGCGTTCAAGGCGGCCATATTCTTCTCTTTCTCTTTTGCTCTACTCTACTCTCTTCTGCAAACTGCTAATATTGTTGGCTCCTGTTGGTGTTCCTCATCTGTTTGGATTAAACTGCTGGGACAAGCTATCAGACATGCCCTCTTTTTTGTGATGAATTATTAATTGTAATTTTAGGTATTATTTCATTTCAATACTAAACACGTTGACGTACGTTGATTTATCATTGAAAGTGTGGAGGAAAGAGTGTCTGTTTTTGTAATGGTCTCAATCACGAGGGTTTGTAAAGGTAAGATTTAGAGAGAGTATTGATTTGGAGCTATTTAGCGTTGAACAGAGTGCGGTTAATGTGTCCTTTTAAGATATTCTATTACACACACTCGATATGCCGGCGCTGTAACAGGATAGGATCTGTGATCAAATCTACATGCTTTAGCAGAAGAAAAAAAACATTAGCAGGCACTTCTCATCAGAGGCCACGTTGAACACAAATGAAATCCGTCCGAAGCCACTAACGATGCTGTAAGTGTTGGAGTTCAAGTGCTGGTGCTGATGGGGACCTCAGTCAATCTCATTTCCTGAACTGAACCCTGGACCTTTAAGAGCCAACGTCTTTAATCACTATTAACCACAATCCTCCTGTGAATCCTGCTTGCATTAAGTCTACTATCTGCAATCTTTCTTAAGCTGAGAAGGTGATTGTGTAATATAAATGTATTAAAGCTTACGAAAGCCAGGATATTCAGCTTTATATAATGTTGTTTTTATTATGGAGAAGGAATCTGTACTTTACTTCCGTAGTATTTTTGGAAACAAAATGTATTTTGAAACTTGTTTCGTGTAAAAATTGCTTTAAATCAGATTTTACTTAAGACTCGATTAAGAAATGAGACATTAGTGTGATTTAGGAGAACATGTTCACTTTACAGGGGCTCCGCTTTACCTAGGATCTTTCCACCGGATCTTGGCAAATAGGG
Source organism: Puntigrus tetrazona (assembly GCF_018831695.1). Taxonomy (NCBI): domain Eukaryota; kingdom Metazoa; phylum Chordata; class Actinopteri; order Cypriniformes; family Cyprinidae; genus Puntigrus; species Puntigrus tetrazona. The sequence continues at coordinate 1,795,660 of NC_056711.1, read as the reverse complement.
AATGGGTGCCACCGATTTCTTCACTTCATGACCCACGTGACCTGGACTCTTGCTTAAGGCAATGCTGGCAAGCCACCATAATATACATACATTTTTGTATGTATGTGTGTAATCATAATCATTGTTCACACTGTTGTATGTATTATTGCATTACTTCCATTAGTGTACAGTATGCTGTTCTCTGTTGTGTTTGTAGGCCTGCTGCGTCTTGTCATCAAGGTGTTTTGTTTCTCTTATTGATCTGTGTATTTCATGTCTTTGTGATCTGACTCAGTCTGCTGCAGCCAGATAAAGATTTATTGTGCCGAATCACTGTCAGGATGATACATACACTCACAACTATATGCCATTTTGTACTCTAGTGAAATCTAAGAGGTGACATTTTTGTACACATAATGGTAATTTATCAGTTGCACACCCATCCGGTTAAGTCTGGCATCACATGTCACTGTTTCCAGGTCCACATTCGGGTCCCAAAAGCAAGGCAGCAAACGATTAAAATGGCTAACATGTACTCACAGTAAGTTTACGTTGTACTGAAAAATCATCATGTTAATTGGCCACACAGCGATTCATATTTTCTGAATCTTATTGGTGTATAATAAGATTCAGAAAAATATTGGTGTCTGGGACATTGTAAGACCAGACACTGCAGTGAGTTTTAAAAAGCTTAGCCTAATAGTATGACATAATTGAATAGTGCTGATAAATGGCTGTTCTCTCTTGAAAGAGTATGAGTAAAGGTTTGGACCTTGAAACAGTATTATGGGTCAGTATGTCACAGCTTAACAAGCCGATAACCCTATTCAAATCATTGGAAATCATTACCCTTGTAATATCTGCTCTCAGTGAATCCTTCCTGCATTTGAATATAGATTCTCTTGTGTTCACAGTGTTGTGCTTGTTGAGAATATTCCAGAAGATCTGTCCATTGCATATAAAGACACGGTTCCTCTGGCCGCTAGTCTCCGTGAGCTTCTGGATCGAGCGCATCGATCTGTCGAGATTGTGTCTCCATGGTGGGCACTGAACTCTACCGAGCACGAGTCAAAGTCTCCCCAGGCCAAACAGGTAACGCCCAACATACTGCTGACTACACCTACGACTGTTTCTTTTAAAGAAAGCTAAAATTATCCCAATACGATTGCATTTATTTGTGACTGTTTCTTCTGTCATCCTCAGGGTCATAACTTACTCCATCAGTTGATGAGTCTACAGTCGCGGTCAGTCAGTCTGAAGGTGGTCAGTGCACTGACTAATTCTACAGAGCTCAAGGCACTCACTCGAAGCGGTAAATATATAGGACATTATTTAGCATTCACTGTCCAACAAAACCACGTTGCAAGACTCTCTTTGTTTGATCTGAGTGTACCGAAGCAAAGGCACAGGAATTTGATAACTTTAACAACAGTTAACTACCATGATTTGTGTAATTCATTGATTTCTGGAGATATGAAAGCTTTAGCGCAAATCCTACCAGGAAGTCTTAATGCTACGTCGCGTTACACAATTAGATCTGGCCAATCGTCATCCTACGCAAGGAATATATAAGCTCCCTAGTACTCACCCTCATGATATAAAGGATCATCGGCAAAGATTTTACTTCATGTTCGCTGTCATTCTCAATGCTTTCTGAGTGATGTGAACGGACAGTCCTGGCCAGCAGACGACCTGGCGAGCCCTAGCTTGTCATTTGACTATATCCTGGTGACCACGTGTATCTTACGGAGGACCTCCTCGTCCATGCAGTGAGGAATCACAATTCTTTGGCCCCTGAGGAGCAGCTCTCCAGCTCTCCTTACATGAAGATTTTCTCTTTCAGGTCAGTATGGTTTCAAATTAGGGGGAAGGCCATGCTTTCCCTGACCAATCAGTCTCACAGTATCGGATAAGTTTTGCACAAATGGGATCAGCTTTCTGATTCTTAATTATTGTAGTCAACTTTGAATCAGTAAATGGGAGGGCTTGAAGCACCGCATCCACAAACACCTTTACATGTCTTCCTCCTTCTGCCTAAAAGTGTTTCACTGGGGCTCTAGTCAATGTGTCAGCAGTTATGAGCTGCTTACCAGGCACATGCACAATGTCAAACTTGAACTTCATTAGCCTCAGCCGAAACTGCAGGATTCGTGGAGGAAGCTTATCCAGTTCTTTATTGCTCAGCAGTGAAAAGAGCGGCTTGTGATCTGTCTCTAGTCTATACTTTAGACCAAAAAAGTAAGATAACAGATGTTCACCTGCCAATGCGACGGCAAGGGCCTCGTTTTCTATTTGTGGATAATGTTTTTTCTGCCTCAGACAGGCCTCTGGAGATGAACACCACTGGTTTCCATCTGACTGCTTTTGAGTCAGAACACCTCCTACCCCGAAGGAGGAGGCATCTGCAGCGACACATGTCTCTGTTGACAGTGAGTATGAGGCCAATTCTCGGCGAGAGTTTAATTCCGCTTTCAATTCCTGAAATGCCTCTTTTTGTGGTATCCTCCACCACCATTAATTTTTCTCTCTAAGCAGGTCTGTAAATAAGCTGGTATACAATGCAAGGTGAGGTAAAAATATTTCTTAGATAATTAACCATGCCCAACAGTGTCCTCTCTTGTTCCACCCCAGTTGGTTCAACTCCAGGAAGTATATGTTTATCTCGCCGCACCCACTTGATTAAATGGGTCAAATCAACATATAGCTGTATTTTCTTTTGGGCTTTGGGCACAACCACCATATCCTCCATGCGATTCAGCACATTATCTCTCATGTGAAGGGGTACCTGGCAAGTGGATGAAAGTGCATATGGCACTGCACTTGGTGCCAGCTCAACTGTGCAGTTTCCCCAAGCCTAAGAAAACTGTGGTGTATTTTCTCAGATGTTGTCTTGTTGCTCATGCACTGTGTAGCTTAGACAGTCGAGAACCAACAGAAACATCTTGTTCATTAGTTTTATCTTTAAAACTTAACTTGCCTTTAAATCGCCCCTTTATATCAAGTTTATGATTAATTATCTGGGCCAAACAGCACTTTTTCTGTGGGATGCAGAGCACCAAGCCTCTGGGTGGAGAAGCTGCTGCTTGTGATTGCTGTTACCGCAGCACCCATGTCCAACTTGAAAATAGTGCTTACCACATTCAGTCTAATGAGTTCATTCCACCCTTCATTCTCCTGTGGATACACTTCACTCAAAAAAGCAAACTCACTCTCCTCTTTGGTCTACATGTGCCTCTATGTAATGTGATTAACGCCCCCTGTTGACTTAATTTCCTACAGTCAGCATCTCAAGATAGGTAGTGATGTTTCTTTAAATTCCCACGTCTGCCACATCCCAATGAGTAGTTTTCTGATTTCTTTTAAAATGCTGTCTGCATTTTTCTGTCTTGTCTGTGTATAAATTCCACGTCCTCTTGTAAATGGACACATTGTTTTGCTATGCTCAAATATGTTGACTAAGAATTTCATAGTTTGTCTAAACTCATTATTCCATACTTTTCTCAGTACACAATTCTATATAACGTGCTGAGCTTCAGTCATGTGGCAGTTCTGCTCTGATAAACTGCTGTATGTACGTATCCACATATCTTTGTGTAATTGCTTTCATTATGCTTTTACATGGTTCAGTAGCTAACTACATTTCAGTGAGCTTGTAAGGCATCTTAAATTAAATTTTAAAGTGTTATTATCTCTCTGTATTGGTGATGCATTGGAATACCATGGCTGCAGATGCAAATAACCTTGGCTTTCACTTTATCTTTATCTAACACAATCAAAAATGCAGTCTTTATCAAATAGATGTATTCATGGTCCTTCTTTCATTTGAGTACCAGATAAGATGGTAAGATGCTCAGTGGGCATCTTTACGTTATGATCGAGGCTTGTTTAATTTTGCATCTACTGGTGGTGGTTCATTCTGTCTCCTTATATCTTTTAGCTTTGGTCTCACTTGCCCTATTGCAGCCTTCACTGTATGCTCATATATATCTCAATATACAGTCATGGCCAACATTTTTGGCACAAGTCTTTCTCACAGAAATGTAATGCATTAACACACGCTTTGCTGTACGCATGTTTATTCCCTTTGTGTGTATTGGAACAAAACAAAAAAGGGGAGGGAAAAAGCTAATTTGACATAATGTCACACTAAACTCCAAAAATGGGATGGAAAAAATTATTGGCACCCTTAATTTAATATTTGGTTGCACAGCCTTTGGAAAAAATAACTGAAATCAGTCACTTCCTATAACCATCAATAAGCTTCCTACACCTCTTACCCAGAATATTAGACCACTCTTCCTTTGCAAACTGCTCCAGGTCTCTCATATTGGAAGGGCGCCTTTTCCCAACAGCAATTTTAAGATCCCTCCACAGGTGTTCAGTGGGATTTAGATCTGGACTAGAGCCGGCCACTTCAGAACTCTCCAGTGCTTTGTTGTCATCTGTTTTTTGAAGTATGTTTGATCTCAGATGCAAACCCAGCTTTCTGACACTGGACCCTACATTGTGATCCAAAATCCTCAGATTTCATGATGCCTTGCACACATTCAAGGCACCCAGTGCCAGAGGCAGCAAAACAACCCCAAAACATCGTTGAACCTCCACCATATTTGACTGTAGGTACTGTGTTCTTTTCTTTGTAGGCCTCATTCTGTTTTCGGTGAACAGTAGAATGATGTGCTTTACCAAGAAACTCTATCTCATCTGTCCAGGATTTTGGCTTACTCAAGTACATTTTGGCAAATTGTAGTCTTGCTTTTTTATGTCTCTGTGTCCGCAGTGGGGTCCTCCTGGGTCTTCTGCCATAGCGTTTCATTTCATTTAAATGTCGACAGATAGTTCACACTGACACTGATGCACCCTGAGCCTGCAGGACAGCTTGGATTTCTATGGACCTTGTTTGGGTCTGCTGATCCACCATCCGGACTATCCTGCGTTTCAACCTTTCAGCAATTTTCTCTTCTGGCTTTTGATCATGGTATCCCAAACATTATTTAATACTAGATGTATTTTATTGTTACATCATATCTGCATTACACTTAAGTTGTATATAACATATTTGATGTTTGATGCGGATACCATCGGCTTACTGGCTGTTACTTCATCACCTGTCTGAATGATCACTGCTTTTTCTTCAGCTAAGCTTAACATTCTCCCATGATTTAATCCTTGTCATTTAGATATTAACGTTAGCTATTCAAACATGAAACAGTGCGAAATAGATTTCAGTGTGACAGAACTGTTCTGAAAGAGATATAAACATGATAGTAATGCTGCTGAATGTGGAGTTTTAACATCAGTCATATACATTGGATCTGAATCGCAAACTATCACAAAGGCTCAGTAAACATCAGTTGTTTTAAATCAATTACTGTTGGTGGTGTCTATCTTTCTGTGGCATTCCCCTCTGTTGCCTTTCTTGTGGAGTTTTTCACTGCAGCCTATCTACATGCCCTAACTCCCTGTCTAAAGTTTCTCCTCTTTGCTCCATTGCTTTCTCTTTATGTCCCATCAAGTTTGTGGGGCCTTTCCCACTCAGGCCTGTTGGGGCTGTTCCCTCTAAGGCCTATCGGTGCCATTTCACACTGTGGCATATCTCTATTTGGCCTATTGTGGCTCTTATTACTATCTGGCTTCTGTTTCTACTTGGCCTATCGTGGCTTCTATCATTATCCAGCCTACCTTTGCCTCTATCACTATACAGCCAAAAGTTTCCACTCTCTCTCATTAGGTGGCTTCTTGGGGCTCCTTTACTCTATACAACCAATACTTAAGCATATATATGCGTGCGTGTGTGTGTGTGTGTGTGTGTGTGTGTGTTACTGATTCAAGTTACAGTTCAAGGACCGGTTCTACAAAAGAAGACATACTGTATGTTTATTACATACTGGTTTTGTAAAACCAATCAGGGACTACTGGAGGATTGGGAGAAGTGACCTGGTAAAGTTAATTATGGGTGAGGGTAGAAAGACACAGCCTTTTAAAATACGGTATTCCATATGTTTGGGGAGAATATAATTCATAGAAAATTTGAGACAAATAAAACCATCCAAATTGGCATGAGTTGGAATCTTAGGAATAAACACCAGGGAATCGAGAAGGGAAAATGAGTCGGGTGTCTGGTAGAGTAGTCAGGAAGAGTCAGGAATCTCGCAGAACTCAAGAAATCCTGAGAAAGTGGAATCATGCCAAAACAATTCATAGTAATAATTTCAACCACATTTTGCTGCCAAAGTGTCACCTTGACACTGGACACACAACCTCTGGCCATCATCTCATCCTCCTGGTGCTCCATACATGTGTGCTGCTCTTAGCAAAGAAGTCTCTCATCTCTGCCACACTTGCTGGATCCATACTGGATCAATACAGTTTGTTCTGTCACAAGAAGTAGTCTCAAGATCCAAATGAGAATGCAAATAAAGAGTTTATTAAGTGATAGCAAAAGGGAGAGATAAAAACAGTCGAGAACTCCAGTGATTAAAAACAGGCGAGAGTCAGGATACAGCGACGAGCTGACAGAGAAACAAGACATGATTAATAAACTGACAAAACACAGTGCCAACACCGGCTAGATATAGGCAGAGCAAACGAGCTGGACCTGTGTGCTCTGATTAGGCCACTAGCTGCGGTTACTAGGCAAAGGACGCACACCAGACAGAGACACCAAATGAACACACGGACACAAACTTATTCTGAGACAGTAAGTGTATGCAAACGCAGCTGTTAAAATACAAAAAAAGTGTGTATGGGTAAGTAGTTCAGTCTTCTACGTTTATGTTTGGACACTTCCTGTTGATGGCACTTGTTTTGAACAATTTGAGGACCAGTAATTCATAATTTACTGTTTTATTCGTTTGTCCTCCAGGTGCAGAGGTGCATTACTTGAACATGAAAGCCCTCATTAAAGGTCAGCTCAACTCCTCCTTCTGGGTGGTGGACAGGAGACACATGTACATAGGAAGTGCTGGCATGGATTGGAGGTCACTGTCTACGGTAAAGGACAGCTGTATAGTTAAATGCACATTTTTTTGGATGATTCATTTGTATGTCGGTGGCGTTCGATGTGGTATGTTCTTCATCATGTTTAGTAATATTTGATTGTTCTGGTGAGTGAGGTGATGTGTTATTTCCACAGATGAAGGAGTTGGGCATCATTATTTATAACTGCAGCTGCCTGGTGTTGGACCTGCACAAGATATTCAGCTTCTACTGGCAACTGCAGTATAAAGAGTTTTTGCCTTCAGTATTGTCCAAGAAACTGAACGCTCTGTATAACAGAGACAGCAACCTTCATCTGCATCTGAATGATATTGAAGCAAAAGCATACTTTTCAGTGAGTTGAGTTAGAAGTGTTTTTTCATTTAACTGAAGTCTAGTTGAAGGGGAAACAAGTCCTGGTGCACGGAAATGATCCTTCATTTGATTTGTGTGACTCTAATGATGTTTAATGTGTTTGTTATTGTAGACCAGAGAAACAAGTGCACTGCCGCCTTTAGAATTGCGTCTGCATATACCCATTTTCTGTAGAATGGCCGTCAAAAAGTAAGAGTTAAGAAAAGTTATTATGTGCATTGTAATGCTTGAATGCCACAACAAATGTCAAAGGTGTCACTAATTTACATACGGTCTGTGGGCACTACAGTATAAATAGAGCAGAGCGAGACAGCACCATTTATAGAAGAGAGATTTGCTATTATAAATGAACAGATAGATTTCCATTGATTAAAGGTTGCATTGCCTTTAATATCCCTTTCAATCGATGGAGTCCTCACAGAAAATGAACAAGAGTCGTTTATCTGGAACAGCTTGGCAGCTGCATGCTTCACACGTGATCAAATACCCGACTGTGAAATGTGTTATCTTTCTAAATCACTGTCGCTCTCACCGTCATGTACTGGACGTGCAGGGAATAGGAGTGATCGGATGCAGTTAAATCATAGTTTTCCTGTGGATTTTACAGTCTTTTCTGATCACACTTTATGCAAATACTCTTTAAGTATTATTTAACAGGACGGATAAAGTTGACTACATTGGGCATACATTGTTAAATAATTAAGTTTTTTATTGTTTGCTGTGCTAGAGCTCTCCAGATGCTTTCTGCACAAAAAACCGTACAAAAGACCTCGAGGCCATTAACAGAGTCATTCAACAGGCTGAGACTTTTATCTACATCTCCATAACCAACTATCTACCTGTGCTCAACCGCAGCCAACCCAGGTGAGTCCTGCGTCCTGACTAACACATCTAACATTAACATTACCATATAAAACTAGTGATTTAAATGATGCATGCAAAGAAATGTATTCCATCAGAATACACGACTAAGACATAGTAGCAGCAGCATCTAGCACTGGGCTAACTGGACCACGTTCATTTGAGAGTGGCTTGTGGGAACTTGGGACACAATTGTTTTTAAATCCAGTCATCTGAACAGTAACTATCATGTCACGACTGATGACATCACAAAGACACACAGTTTACCTGCTAAATGTCCCTGCAGGAAGGAAGAAGCTTTATTAGATCTCCATCTACCAGCAGCTCTAATGGAATCATGCTAACAAGCCAAACCTTGCACTGCAAAGCCAAGAATATCTAAAAATTCTCAAATCAAGATGGATTTTCAAGACAAGCAAAAATGTTCTTGTTTTCAAAAAATGAAGTTTTTACTTGAAACAAGCAAAATAATCTGCAGATTGTTTTGCTTGTTCTTTTTTTCCTGTTTTTCTGAAAACAAGACAATCATTTTTGCTTGTCTAGAAAATACTCTTTTTTTTTTTTCGATATTTTGGCTGAAAACAAAATTTTGTAATTCTTGGCATAGTGCATTAGTCATGTTTACTTTATGTAATTGAACAGGTACTGGTCACGCATTGACAACATGCTCAGAGAAGCCTTGATTCTGAAAAAAAGCATCAAAGTACGCCTGTTAATAAGCTGTTGGGAGCAGACTGAGCCGCTGACGCTGAACTTCCTGTGGTCTCTCAAAGCACTGTGTACAGACTCCGTCCGCTGCTCCGTGGAGGTGGTGAGTGTGCATTAATCAAAGATTATCAAAGATATACATGGAACAGGGCTGCTGAGGTCCAAAAAAGCAAGCTTTGATATTATTAAGATAAACAGTGCATATAAGAAAGTATAGTATATATGAAATATTTGTCTTTGAAACGGTATGTGAGCAAAACCTGGATGATTTACTATTTTCTACTTCTGTAAATCTAACAGGTCTCTTGCGGATTGCATTTCTTAAAATGTCAATACATTGGACGTGGTTCACTCAGTATCCACCAGGTGGTGCATAGAACGACAAACTGTATCTCAACACATGGTAGCCCAGCTGATTAATCAATGAATATGTGATAAGAATTTGTTATATTGTAATGAACCTCACTGAAGTCTATGCACTACATCAAAATACAACTACACTATACACCGTCAAAATACATCACAGCAGTTGATAATTTTTTATTATATTTGGAAAGAACAAAATAGAGTTTATCAATTTATATTTGGGTGTGTTTGATTAGGGTTGGAGCTGAAGAAAAGTGGCCTGGAAGGGCCAAGTTTACCCACCACTGTTCTAAAACATCTGAAGCAGACTAATAATCACATTCTTGGGAATGGATTTGGACTCTCTCAAGATCGAATACAGTCTTTGGTCACTTCTCTTACCTTGTTTAAACTGGGGAAAATGGTGATTCTGAAATGCTTTTAGAGACTGTTGGGGCATATGGCAGCAACAGCTTTGTTATGTCAGCTCAGGCTTCTGCAAAGGAGACCACTTAGTTATAGCTGAACTTCCAAACAAAGTGTGTAAGAATGGCCAGGCGCTAACCCCCTAAGATGTTTGAGCTGTGGGCCGGATTGTCAGCATAAAAAGTCATCACTATAGGCTGGTGAGCCCTTTGCACCACCAGACAGGCTTATGGCACCTGGACGAGTGCACAAGCAAAGTGGCATATTGTCACACGCCAGGCCTCTGTGATCTCCACCGGAGCGCCTTCACCTTAATACTCAGACTCCATTACCCAGAACCCCATACCTAAGACTAATCCCTGCCAGGTGTGCCCAGTTATCACCCCTTTATAAGCTGTGCCCGGACTCTCAGTATTTGCGCAGTCATGTGTAGCCCTGTCTGACTTTCTGAGAGGTTTTCCTTTTGTTTGATTCTGCTGTATATGATCCTGGACTCTTTACGCTCTTGTGACTTTCTGCCACCTGTCCCACTGACCCTGTCTCCAGTCTCTGAACTCGAAAAAATGTAAGGGATTCCTTCTACATTCTTACATCACTCTTAATCCACATCCTCTCAGATGAGAGTCGAGTGTTGATTGTGTGCTTGCTACTCATTGACAGCACTGGAGTGGGCCACCGCAATGTGGGAGGGCAAGATGACTTTGCCCTTGTATGACTGCTTCCTTCATCAGTTCTGTGAGTTTTTGAGCATTCAGTGAGTGAAAAGGGCGAAGAACTGCTCGCTCTACGCCAGGCCAACAGCACCTCGGTGGCTTACACTCGAACTCTCACTGAGCAAACTGGCTGGGAGAGCAATCACTCAGACGTGGAGCGTCAGTCTGAACTGTGACAAGGGCAAGACTGTGGAACAATTCATGGAACTAGCCATTCACCTTCCTCTATCAACCAATACTACCTCCCAATCTCATAATGAACTGATGCAGATTAGGGCTACTCACCTATCGATGTAGCAGAGGGAGAAACAAATTCACAACCAACTGTGTTTGTATTGTGGTCAGTCAGGATATCGGAAAGCTTCCGAGTCATCCCACAGCACGAAATCCTTCTGGATCCTGTTATTCAAATTGCCGTCAGAATTCCTATTGTACTTACTAGTGAGGACAAGATGATTAACATTACTGCTATGATAGACTCAGGAGCAGCAGGACATTTTATTGATGTCTCTTTCGCCAAGTTTCTCACCCCTGAGCTAGAGCTTCAGATGGGCATCTTGCACATCGAGCCCACTCTCTCGACAGTTTGACCTCCTGAACCTACAACAAATGAACCCATTCTACCCTCTAAGATCATTCTAACTCCCACATAATAGTATATAATGACTGAGATCTCTGAAGATCAACTTGGCAAACCTGCTTCTCCCAAATGCCCACCAGACTGCACTTACGTACCTTTGAGCCTCCATGAGAGATTGATGCAGTTGGTTCATGATTCTCCCTGTGCTGGGCATCCAGCTATCAACACAACCATACAGCTCATCTCCAATATTTTCTGGTGGCCATCCTTACAGTCAGATATAACCAAGTTTGTTCAGAACTGCAGCATCTCCAAATCATCTCATCAGGTCTGTCACAGCCCCTACTGATTCCCCTATGTCCATGGTCCCACATCACCACAGACTTTGTTACCGATCTTCCCAGCTCTAACCATTACACCACCATACTCACTGTCATCAATCGCTTCTCTAAGGCATGCCGTATAATTCCCATCATCAAGCTCCACACAGCACTTGAGATGGCTAAAGTTTTAATGGAGCAGGTATTCTGTTTTTATGGTCTTGCCTGAGGACATCATCTCAAAGCATTCTGCTAACACTTGAACATTAACGTCAGTCTTACCTCAGGGTACCATCCAGAGTCAGACAGCCAGGTCGAGAGGCCTAACCATGAACCGCACGTTTCCTCCGTCGGCTTGTAGCTGTAGGTCAATTTATCAGATCACTTCTAAAAACAATCTACACTAAAGCTAAGCCTAGGACTTGTTTTCGTTTCTGTTTTTGTTCCTGTTAAATGTCAAATGTTTTCATTCCAATGAAGCAGTTCAGAGCCCTGGTTAAAAGTACTTTTTCCTGATTACTGTCCTCAGAATGCCGGAGCAACTTATGGTGATAAAGAAAGCGAATTATCTTTATCTAAAGTTTGGCACTGACAGCCCTCGAACTGCCTCCCTGGCTTTGAGGGGATAATGAGAGAATTTGCTGTTTAAAAAAATTCAGATTTCAGGCATTTTCAACAAAGAGCTCTGATTTTGCTTTTTTTATATGTATATCAAAAACATAGACAACAATGGGCACTGTATATTGTTGCTGAAGCATGAAAAATAAAGCTCTGTAGGTCAGAGACACAGAGACACATACACACACACATTTGAGGAGACACATGAGATATATGTTACATTTTGTAAAAAGGGTCATAAAAAATGTCCCCCTCAAAATGATTAATGTATTATTATTATTATTGTTATTATTATTATTGCGCTTTTAATGCTGTTTTTGGACTGTTTTGAAACTTAGAGCACAGCACTGAAGCTTGCTTTTTTATTGAATTGTGTACCATTATAGCTTCATCAATTATTGTGATATGAAAATGTAATAAAGTCAGACACAGATAGCATCAGCTAAATGAGCTCCCTGCGATCAGAGCTAACAGCCACTGGCCTCCAGAAAGAGTCGAACCAGTCAAATGAATCTTTTAGATTTGAATGAATTGAATGAAGTAATGACGAATTAGAGGGACTGATCACTGCTTTCCACTTGATTTAAGACTGGATGTAGAAGTGGCAGTTTATTCAAAAAGATGTATGATTTGCTGCTGTCCATTTTTCATTTGTGTTTAAGTCCAGATACAACATTCATTCATTCAATCTGTGACATGGATGATTCTGCTAGAGCTGTCTACTATGACTGGGATGCTGTCGCCCATGTGGGCCCAACCTGACCAGGGATGTACTCTGCTCTTCTTCTTGCAGAAGTTCTTCATTCCACAGAAGCAGAGCGATGGACGCCTCTACGGAACGAATCACAACAGATACATGGTGACGGACAGGTCTGTGTATATAGGTGAGGACATCGATGAGCATTGATAAGCTGCTGATGTCGTATTGTAACAGAGATTTGAATTAAAGTTAAAAAATAAATAAAAGCATGCTCGAATAATGTCTTTTCTGGGTTCTCAGGCAACTTAAACTGGGTGGGCAACGAGTTTGTGTACAGCGCTGGTGTTGGTGTGGTGATCAGTCAGCGGGTGGAGCAGAACACCTCCACTGTAGTCGAGCGGATGAGAGCGGTCTTTGAGCGAGACTGGCATTCCCATTACAGTAAAACACTCCAGCCAAACGAGATCCCAGCATGCAGCACGCACACGGCAAGCCCTTCTCTCTAAAAACGTGTTTGAAAATCATGTGTAAACCTTTGTTGGCTGTTTCCTTTCACTTTGAGTTCGTACAGCAAGCAAGGCTTTCTATCGAAGCCATACTGTTTCGCTCTGATTTCACCTGGAAATCACAACTGGTGCTATTAGTTCGTTTAATTTGCCTCCTTTACTCTATTGCTTGGAAGCAAAGTAACATGTTTTTTCTGGTTAGATTGTATGCGGGCACATTACTCTTATAAATGCCTTGGAAATGTTAAATGAATTCTTTCAAGATGTCTGCCTCTGCACATGTGTTGCCCTGAAAGTTTCTATTCTAAAAAACGTCTTACCTTTAACTATTAGGGGAAAAATGTTTTCAATTTCATGTTCACTTTTGTATTCATAAAAGTTTAAATGTGCTTTCAGATATATCAAGCATTGTCAAGCACGGTGTTTTAAAGTCTATTTCATAAATCATTTTTACAGGCAGGTTTTTGCTAAAAGTTTCTACATGTTCATATTTTACTACATGGTAAAATATGCTGGTAAATTATCTGATTTATTTGCACTTAGTATTTTAACGTTTTAACGTTAAACGTTATCAATGTCTTTTAATGTAACACAGAAAATCTGTCATCATTTGTGTTAGAAATACACAAAGAAATCTTATTCAAATTAGAGTTTATCTGTTATTCCCAGATAAACACTAATAACACAGGCTCTTTCTGTACGAGTCACACACACTACAAGTCCTTCACACAGTCCCACATCTCTGCGTTTAATATTGAACTAAAATATAAATTCTGGTCGTCCGGTCAGAGCCTGGACCCAACTGAGCCTGGTTTCAGGAAGCCATGTAATAAGCGGGATAATGTACATCTAGCGATAACAACCAGCTGGAAGTACATTATCACTTATGCAATTCATAGCTATTGATTCAATTATTTTTCATTTTTAACTGCCTGTACTCATGAAACATGAAAACATATTTATACTTGATTCATAATTCATATCATTGTCACTAAAAGTTTAAATTAAACGAAAAGAAGCTGCGAGTCTACCTCAATCAGAAATTGTGACAGAGCAGGGAGTGAGCACATTCATGTATACAAATGTTGCCAAACACAAGTTAAAAATTCATGCTCAGTGGCGTCGAAAAGATACTATAAAAGTAGAATTACTTTATAGTGCATATGTTGCGACATAAACGGAGAAAGCATTCAGATACATCTGCAAGTCTTTACTCAGAAACATGATCAAAACAGAGGCGAGAAACTGGTAAACAGATGTATAGAGGGCAAGTCACGAGAGTAAAGCCAGGTCTTCAATCGGCAAAACAAGAGAGATAATCCTTAGACAAGAGCAGTCGGAAAGTCCAGACAACGATATGAAGAGGCAGTAATCGAAACACAGGTCATCCAAACAAGGGACTGGACTGAGAAGAGAACTGGAAGAAAATGGAGTAATAGTACTCCATAGAGTAGCTGTGCAAAACCAATGACCACGCTAACAGTATTCGGCAGTGATCAGTAGGACATCCATGGCTTGAGTCCCGTGTCTGTGTGATCGGAGGCTGTGGGGACTGTATTACATTTCCCTCTCTTCATGTAGAATAGAGCATGTGTCAAAGTGGACTTTTTAGTCTTTAAAATCATTATCAGTGGTTCTTTATTTATTTGAAGAAAGTTCTTGCAGTTATCCAAATTAAGTCAGAAAGTATGAAAGTATATACAGTGCAAGCGTGTGAGGTTTGTGACGTAGAACCGTGTTTGCCAGCAGAAGATGATGTATCTCTAAACTGTCTTTATAAACATGCCGAAAGATTTCAACGGACGAGATTAATTATTTGCCTGGCCTTACTTTTCTGAATCAGATTAGATGAGTTAAGAAAAGCAGATTCTGAGCGTCAGCAGCATCATATTACTGTTATGAACGTGTGTCCAGGACTGGCATGGAAGATAATAGCTGTTGAATGAAGTCTTTTGTTTTTTCTTTGTACACAAAAAGTATTCTCAAAGATTCATAAAATTACGTTTGAAACCCTGATGTCACGTGGACTACTTTTATTGTTGTTACTACATTTCTGTGCCTTGATCGTGGCAGGACCCTTGCTGTCTGCGGAGGGTCCGAATTCATTTATGGGCCAGGTTTCACAGACGGGGTTTAGCCTAAGCTTACACTCACACTGGGCAGGGTTGACATGAAACGAACACAAGATGTACAAGATGTTCAACTTTCTTGTCGATCCTGGAACAACATTCCAATCAACCAATCAGATTTTCTTTCAGGATAATCTTTCAGGAAATATCTGTTATAGGCTCATGATCAGGGTTATGTGCTTCTTTCCTCTTGTTAATCATTTACCACTTATTTTGAACAGTAATGTTGATCCAGGATCATGTCATGTCTTGGCAAAATCCCAGCGAAGCCCCAAGGACAAACAGGAAGTAATCACTCTGTTTACTTTGTTGCTTATTATCGAGCGGTGGACCACAGCCCTCTTGCAGTGCATTGATCAACAGGTCTATCATATTTGTGGCTTGGAAATTTTCAAACAATCATCCTGCTCATATGTCGTCACGCTTCCTGTTCGGGTTAGTGCTCACGCTTCATGTAAACCGTGCCTGAGTCTAACTCAACTGTGCTCTGGCCCACCAGAATTTGGACAATTTTTTGTGTTGTTTTTTAAAAGTTCAACAGCACAGGAGACTCTGTGAGGCCATAGTCGAAGGTTTAATGCGTGTTCGGTCTTTTCTTACGCTTTTGAATCGATCAGAAATTGGTTACGATTTTGATTTTAATTATGTGTTAATTATGCTCTGTCCTGCCACAGTACACTGGGCCACACATTAATCTACTCGAAAGAATGATTTCAGAAAGTCCAGGATAAGTCAAATATAACAATTTATTATTTTTATAATTCAGGTAAAGTTGTATCATGCCAATTACACAAACATTTAGAAACCAATTCAGAGTTTTACACATTTATGTCAATACAAAACATCAAAAAGATAAAAAACCAAAGAGTGGCAATCAAAAGAAGTATGTCCGTATGTACAATATGTACACATCCCTCCGGAAGCAGTACCGCCAGACGCAAATACTGCTTCCTCAAGCCGGGGCGCAAGACGCTACACGAGGCCTGCTCGCCCCGCAAGACGCAAAGGTGAGAGGAGGGATGAAGAGACGCCAACTGGAGCGGTCCTACAAGAGGGCCTGAAACAAAACGGAAAGAGAACGGGTCGGACCTTTTGGTTCCTTCCCACCAGTAATGAATTCTTTATAGCCGGTCTCAGGTTCCCTACCATAAACCAGCTGTGGAACACGATTTGCCCCAAACCAAGTCTCCGGATGGGCTTTTCTTGGAGGAGAGCCCCGAGGAGGTCACAGCATTCTGTGCAGGTAGACGGCAAATACGTTACTTTCTTACCTTAAACTTCACAGCTGTTCCATTTCATCATGTTATTCTAAGCTGTAAGATGTTTGGTATGATTCTGAATTAAGATCTCACCTTTTGACAGGCCAGGTTTGGACCAGCGCTTCTTCTGCAGCAGCAACAGGTCATGGTCGCTAGGGAAGTGTCCACACAACAGTGCGAACATCACGACCCCTAGTGACCAGACCGTCGCTGGCCAGCCGTGGTACTCTCCCCTGCGGTGGTACTCTGGAGGGGAGTACTTTGCTGTGCCTGG
Organism: Puntigrus tetrazona; assembly: GCF_018831695.1. Classification (NCBI taxonomy): domain Eukaryota; kingdom Metazoa; phylum Chordata; class Actinopteri; order Cypriniformes; family Cyprinidae; genus Puntigrus; species Puntigrus tetrazona. The sequence goes on along the minus strand of NC_056711.1, from coordinate 1,778,889 downwards.
ACCAGAGTGGAGTTTAAGTTTGCTTTAGCGCAGCATGATTGTTCTTTATCTATCAGAAGAAGGGAATCATCTGAAACATACCGTGGTAGGACTTGTAGGATGAAGTCCCCAGAATGTCCCCGCATCCAAAGTCAATCAGCTTGACTTCGGATGTCTCGATGTTGATCAGTAGGTTCTCCAGTTTGACGTCACGGTGGAAGACTCTGCGGAGGCAGCACTTGTGTGCAGCGTAAGTCGCCTGCCACATGATCTGGCGCGTCGTTTCTTCATCGATTCTTCCACCGTGGCGCCTCATGAACTCTACCAGGTTCTCGCAGGGAGAGGGACATTCCAGGACCAGGACGAAGTGGTCAGGGTGGTCCGTCCAGTCCAGCAGCCTGATTATCTCCGGCACTCTGTGTCCTTTGTTGGCCAGGATGGTGAGGGCGATCTCTTTCGGAAGAGGGTTTGGATGATCGGGCTAGAAGAAGACAAATAGGTACTTGTGCTAATGTTAACGTGAGATGATGTTATATTTTATATTGTTTGTACAGTGCCATGTACTTACGATGAAGATACACTCCGTGTGCTGAGTCTTTGTGACATATTTCACAGCCACCTGATGAACAAAGACAAAAATGAACTTAAGAAACACAAAGAGGGCTGAGAGTAAAGGGTGAGGATGAGACAAACCGTTGCTGGCTAGTTTGTGTCTTATTTATATTAACTTACTCTAAGATCGTCATCCAAACGCGTCTCCTTCATACACCACGCCAAAACCGCTTTCCCAGCTGATCACCAATGGCGTAGCGGCTGAAGATGTAGTCTGTTAAAAGACAGAATAACGCAATAGGTTTTGGTGTAATGTGTGCCGATGTACATTTTTATATTGTCTTTTATGGTATCTGTTTTTATATGATCAAAGTAGAGCTGTTTAAAAACAAAACGCATTCTCATGGTTGTGCCGTGTACCATCACTACTTCTTCCTGCCCATGCCACCTTCCTCTTCTCTCCCTCATCTTGCTGCTTCTGCTCTCCCTGACCTGAGCTGTGAGCTGGAGGCTGTTTTTTGGCAGCTCTGAAGAAAGAGCGCAGCCTCCGCCACCACTTCTTGCTCTTCCTCTCCTCCTTTACTCTCTCTGCCGCCTCCCTCTCCTGTTTTTTTCCTCCTTCCTCTCCTCCTCCTCCTACTCTTCCTTCCTCTCCTACTCTTTCCTGTCCTACTTCTTCTCCTCCTCCTGCTTCCCCTTCTCCTCCCTCTCCTTCCTGTCCTCCTCCCTCTCCTTCTCCTCCCTCCTCCTCCTCCTCCTTCCTCTCCTCCTCCAGCACCAACGAGGGTCTCATCGCGGGGAAGGGGATGTTGAACCTCCGTGTTGGTGCTGGGTTTTGGGGGTGTACTAAGATGTTGATCGTACACCTCTCCAACAGTCATCGGACTCACTTTGGTGTTTCGCTGTCCCATCGCTGTGTGAAGTCACTGATCACTACAACAAATCCACAAAGAATGTAAGAATGTCAAGGTCTTTGTAAACCTGTGAGTTCTATTCGAATGTGTGCTATGGCGTCATAGACTTTGAGCGTCTCCTTGATAATCACCGTTCCCATAAATAAAATGATAAAGTAAATGTAAAGAAAAACGTGATGTTTTCTGTTTTTGATTCATTTAATAAAAGTTGTAAATCAAATGTGTCTCTTTATTAGTGCCTGTACAAAAGGCTGCACGTGTTTTGTGAAATTAAAATCTACACTATAATAATGTAACAAACAGCAGTCAAGCTGAATGAGACGTAGATTCAGTCTCTGCCAGCAGGTGGCGCTTAAAGCGTTTCGTTGTTTTTCTCTGTAATCAAAACAGCGCTGCACTTATGAACCTATGCGTTATACAGAGGCGAGATGAAAAGGAAAATATCATCTGCACTTTTCTAAAGACGGTAAGTTCCCGCCTCAGACATACGTTCGTATAAACTCCGCCCCCTATTTGAATCCCGGTTTGAACCAAAGCATATTGCGTCGATTTAATATAATAATGTCTGGACAATTTTCAGTCTGGTTTCCACAGTCGTCAAAACATTTTATCTTACCACTAAGAGTTCTTCTAGACAGCAGTAAAAGAGTTTTCGCTCAAAACCTCAAAAAAATCAACAAAGAAGCTGAGACAAACTTTCACTAAGAAATACGAGTCTTACCGTAAGAGTATGGGCGGCGTTGGCCTTGTTGCTATGGTTGACGTCAGCACGCTTACTCACTACGCGCACCGTGATTGGCTGATAGGAGAGGAGTCTCTGTCAGAGGTTTATTCCTAAAAATATTGCAGAGAGCCATATTACGTTGCTGGCATATGAAAAGCAAATTACATTTACATTGTAGTAATACTTATATTTTTTTACATGTAAAAAAACCAGTCCTCTCCAAAGACGAGATCTTTGAGCAGCTGATCGACGTTTGTGTTGTGTTTGTGTACATTACAATATGATATTATATACACGGGGAATAAAGATAAAATATCTTTGAATAATTATAAATTCATGTAATCGTAATGCGTGAAGCTTTTTTGTGTTATTTTCAAGCCTCATGTTATGAAACGAGAGCAACATTCGACAAGAAAAAGAGGAAAACAAAGGAGATTTAAGCTGGTTTTGCACGTGGATGAGCAAAAAAATAAAAATAATATATTAAAGAGATCAACTGTGACGACAAGTGCTTATTAGGATCAACTAAACGCTGGATTTTCACAAGTATGTCACCGAATCTTTAAAACAGGTCCAAGAGGTCCAAAACGTGATGCTGAATCAAATGATTTTGATTGGTTGTTATTATATTATATTATATTGTTGCCAGATTGGGCAGGTTTCCGAAGGTTTGAATTTGATTGTGTGGGTAAATACGGAAGGCTGCATTCTCTGGAGGTCGTTTAACCCTGTACTATAAAATACATTAATTCTACATAAATAAACAGCGTTCCAAAATTTACTAATGAGAGTTAACTGAATAGTCATAAAAAACAATCTATAAAATGTATGTTAATTGTATGTCAGTAAATTGATTGACATAGCAGTGATCGTCCAATCGCGTTAGATTGGATCAGAAGCCCCGCCCACCACGTTAGCCGCTAATGGTAGGCGCCATTTTAGTTTTTCTCCTTGAGATTCACGAGACGAGCAGCAAAATAACAGAAGCAGATAAAAGTTCCAAAAAATTAATCTTCCTTTGTTTATTTCTTTGGATTTTGGTGAGTTCACGTTTTCTAATGTGTATAAATGGTTGGGTATGTGCAAACTCCAGTTTCTTATTCTTAAATGTCATATCTCACGAGTTCAGAGAAGTCTGTTGTTTAATAGTAATGCATATTTTAGTTCTAAAAGTTCATATTGTGTAACGATAATTATGATGTGCTTGTGTGAACGAATTATGATTGCCTGTATTTATGTAGGAAAATGAAAATTGAAAATTCATTTAGTTCAACGAGTTCCACGAGAGACTTGACTTAAGATAATTTAACCTCAGAACGGGGTAGGAGAGTAAAATGTTTCTTTTCTTCGAGCGATTGCTCAAAGCAATATATACTTGTTGCGGAGACGGAGCTATATAACTCTTCTTTTTAATTTTCCTCATACCGAACTTTTTCCGGCGACTATTTTGATTCAGATCCAATCGAACCGAGTTCAATGAACGGACTGAACTGAACCATTCTTCTGAATTGACTTATTGAACCGAACTATTTGAACTGAATAGTTAGAACTGAATCGAATGAATCAAGTGTACCAAACTGAATCTTTGAACCGAAAGGACTGTAAGAGTCAAAACAATTTTTGAATGATTCTTTTCTATTGAATCTTTCATTCCTGTTGTATTTGAAAGGTTTACTTTTGTATATTATTTGTTATTTGATGGTCTGATGTTCTTGTGAATATTTCATGGTGTGAGTTTATTCTAAAACCTGTTGTTACCGGATGCAACCCCGATTAGCGCATAATATTGTACATTGAATTGAATGTTATTGAATTTCTCTTTTATTGTGAGGTAATATCTAAGTGCTCTTCTGAATTCTGTCAATATTCCTACTTTATTTTTTCTAAAAAACATTCTTCCAAATATATCTTTAAGTTTATTAATTTTCCGCCTTCCGAGTCACTTAACCATTTCTCTTGTGTTTTTTCTTCTTCTCTAGAACAATAACCACCTGAAGACACCCTGTAATGAGAGATCACCCTCCCAATGAGTCTCTTCACTGGGTTTGACAAGTCGTTCCCTGTTTGTCGTGAAAAAGTGAGTTCCCATGTTTGATTACATCACATTTTGATGTAACCTATAGATTGCTCCTGCTGACTGTATCCAGTCTCTTATGAAGACTTCAGATGACGCCAGCCCTTGAGAGGACTTCAGATGAGGCGGACTCTGAATGGACATACAAAACTGCTAAATTTGCCTTGCATTGTAACCAACTTGATCACATCATGTAACCAAACAAAACATACAAGATGTATATCTATCTCAACAGGCTTAACTTACCTTGGTAAAAGACGTTATATAACAAACATGGACTTTTACCATGGTAACGTCAGCCTAAAATACGTTAAAGCAGGTAAGAATACCTCTATCTATATATATATATATATATATATATATATATATATATATATATATATATATACACACACACACACACACACAGTATTGTGCAAAAGTTTTTTGCAGATGCTTTCAGAAATATAAATAAGGATTGTTTGTTTTTGAGTGAACAAATCTACTTCAAATCAATATTTGGTGTTGCTACCTTTTTGCCTTCAAACCAGCATCAATTCTTAGAGGTACACAGTCAGGGATTTTGTAGGTTTACAGTCAACCAATCATACCAAACAAGTGCTAATGATCATCAATGTCACACAAAGATTGAAACCCAGTCATGGACTGAAACAGAAACCGCTGTGTAGGAGGCTTAAAACTGGGTGAGGAACAGCCAAACTCTGCTACCAAGGTTGTGATAGACAGTTTCAAGTCATGACAAGATTGAGCACAGCAACAAGACACAAGGTAGTGTGACGGGGTAAAGAATCACATGACAAGGAGAGCTCGAAACAAAAGCCCCGGAGGGTGGATTTATTTACAAAGTGAATGAAAGGATGAAGTCGGTGCATTGAGTCGATGCTCAACTTCTGCTATGCCACGTTTGGCTTTATAGCCAGGCCGGGATGAGCTGCAGATGTGACCGATCAGCCGGTGATGGGTGCAGCCAGGTCCACGGTGTTGGTTGCCAGGGCGACGCCGATTGATCCTCGGGACGCTCGTCACAGTAGTTCTACTGCATCAACAAGGTCTCTCCCAGACAAAGATTTCAAAGCAGACTGGGCTTTCATGATGTGCTGTTTTTTCAAAGAAGCACAATGAAACGGGCAACTTTGAGGATCGTAGACGCAGTGCCATCAGCTCAGAACTTGCAGAAACCAGTGGGACCCAGGTACACCCATCTACTGTCTGGTGAAGTCTGGCCAGAAGTGGTCTTCATGGAAGAGTTGCTGCCAAAAAGTCATACCTCTGACATGGGATCAAGGCCAAGCGACTCAAGTATGCATGAAATGAAAACATAGGAACTGGGATGCAGAAAAATGGCAGCAGGTGCTCTGGACTGATGAGACAAAATTTGAAATATTTGGATGCAGCAGAAGGCGGTTTGTTCGGGTTGGAGAGCGGTACAATAATGAGTGTCTGCAGGCAACAGGGAAGCATGGTGGAGGTTCCTTGAACGTTTGGTGCAGCATTTCTGCAAATGGTCAGGATTAATGGTGTTATCAATGCTGAGAAATACGGGCAGATACTTATCCATCATGCAATACCATCAGGGAGACTGGTCCGAAATTTATTCTGCAGCAGGACAAAGACCCCAAACATAGTCATTAAGAACTATCTTCAGCGTAAAGAAGAACAAGAAGTCATGGCATGGCCCCACAGAGCCCTGATCTCAACATCATCGAGTGTGTCTGGGATTACACAGAGGCAGAAGGATGTGAGATCTATCAGCCGAGTTCCTTCAAAAACTGTCTGCAAGTGTACCTAGAAGAATTGCTGTCGTTTTGAAGGCAAAGGGTGGTCTCACCAAATACTGTCTGGACCAGAAATCTGCCAATCAAGGTGTGCAGGAGGTTATTGTGGCCCAGAGTCCTTTAGAAACCGAGTGGAGACACTCCCATAGGCTTCCATAGGAAGTGAGGAATGCGGAAGTAAAGCGTGTCATGAAGCGGCCAATAGTTCCAGCATTGAAGTACATTCATTTCAGTGCTTCTCAAGCAGACTCGCCAGAAAAATGACAGCAGTTTTTGTCATTTTAACCCATTCGTTTACCTGGAAATCTGGCCAGTACTTGTTAAGAGTGAGATCATATATGTTCACGTTTTTAGTCTTTTTAATCTTTTGTTTCAGTTCAGACACCAGTTCTAGTTCCTCCTGCCACATCAGACTCTGCTGTATATATGGAGACCCTTCATGTTGTGTGCTTTTCATTATTGTGCATGCAGTTATAATTCAGGTATGTGAACATGAACAATGGCCGTACCGTCTTTGAATATACCAGGCCTTTTAATTGGTTAATTGCAGTTGAGGTAAAAATGAATTTTTTTATTATTATTTTTTTCTTCCAATTGAGCTCCAACCGGTTAACAAACTAATCACACGTTTTGGAACAGTAAGATTTATGTTTGTTTGTTTTTATTTTGTTCATTTATTTGATCCTAATAGTAACTTTTTTTAAAAAATGTAAATATATTTGTAAAAATATATAAAATTTCGAAATATTTGGTGAGCAGAAGAGACCTCTTCTAAACTAAATCATCTACTGAATGTTAAGTAAAGTTTCTATGTTCTGGGTTTTTTTTAATATACAAACACACTGCCTGTAAACTGATTTGCATGAGTTTTGATTGAATGCAACCAAAGAGTGTTCATTTTGTCAAGCGATTATATAAAAGAGGCTGCGGTTATTCCTAGTTTACGCATTTTGTGTAAATGGCTCTCATATAATTTCAGGCATACGCTAAGCAGAAGTTTCAGGACCGTTCAAAGGATTATGCGTTCTTCTTTCGTGTGGTCGCAATGTGGTAAGTTATTTACTTTGACAGTCTTGCAATACGTAAAGAAAATGTGGGGTAATTGTAATGTCTGCTAAATTAGTCCCAAAAAGGCTGCGTCTCATTTACAATAACAAAGTCAGTATCATCTGATCTACTTGTTACATCTAAGAAGTATGGCATCTTTGCTAATATTAGTCTGTTTTATTCTTATTCCGAGGTCACTGGATCAAGTCTGTATCCAGATCAGATGGTGGAGACAACTCTACAGACCTGAATGTGAGCAGAGACCGTGTCAACTAGATGAGCCCCAAAGACAGATCCCCAGTGAAGACCTCATTAACTATACAGCCATTGACACCAAACCTCAGCAAAGACCACAATGACAAACACCATGTTGCTTCATCTGGACAGGTTCTTCTCCATTCTTGGCTTGCTTAATTTGGGACAATTCATTTTTGGGTGTATTAACGACTTAATTGCCGAGACACTGAAGGTAAGTGAACTGAGCTGGATGATTATGACATCACTGAATCAACGATGATCTGTATTGTGTGAAGTGCTATATATATATATAACCTAGGGTGAGTTGATTTTGACAACGCTTCATAGAAATGTTTCTTCTGTCTGTTTTGAACAAGTTTGTGGATTTGAGAATTGTATCGTTAGTTCAGTGTGAAAACAATCAGTAAGATTACATCAAATCTATCTCAAGTGAAATGTAATTACAAGTTGTGTTTACTCGAATTTGATCAAGGCAACGGTTTTCCTCAATTTAATGAAGTAGACAGAACTCAGATTAACTTGTTTTAAGTAGATTCACACGTTTAATTAATCCCAATTGAATGAGTTTAGGTTAGTTCAACTTCAAATAAAAAGTGACCAACACATTTTGACATTTTATTAATGTAACAGAATTGTCATGTACACTTAAAACTTAACTTTTTCGTTTCCTTTTATCTAATAATTTCAAGGTTTGTCAAAAGAAGTATGTCCGTATGTACAATATGTACACATCCCTCCGGAAGCAGTACCGCCAGACGCAAATACTGCTTCCTCAAGCCGGGGCGCAAGACGCTACACGAGGCCTGCTCGCCCCGCAAGACGCAAAGGTGAGAGGAGGGATGAAGAGACGCCAACTGGAGCGGTCCTACAAGAGGGCCTGAAACAAAACGGAAAGAGAACGGGTCGGACCTTTTGGTTCCTTCCCACCAGTAATGAATTCTTTATAGCCGGTCTCAGGTTCCCTACCATAAACCAGCTGTGGAACACGATTTGCCCCAAACCAAGTCTCCGGATGGGCTTTTCTTGGAGGAGAGCCCCGAGGAGGTCACAGCATTCTGTGCAGGTAGACGGCAAATACGTTACTTTCTTACCTTAAACTTCACAGCTGTTCCATTTCATCATGTTATTCTAAGCTGTAAGATGTTTGGTATGATTCTGAATTAAGATCTCACCTTTTGACAGGCCAGGTTTGGACCAGCGCTTCTTCTGCAGCAGCAACAGGTCATGGTCGCTAGGGAAGTGTCCACACAACAGTGAACATCACGACCCCTAGTGACCAGACCGTCGCTGGCCAGCCGTGGTACTCTCCCCTGCGGTGGTACTCTGGAGGAGTACTTTGCTGTGCCTGGACCAGAGTGGAGTTTAAGTTTGCTTTAGCGCAGCATGATTGTTCTTTATCTATCAGAAGAAGGGAATCATCTGAAACATACCGTGGTAGGACTTGTAGGATGAAGTCCCCAGAATGTCCCGCATCCGAAGTCAATCAGCTTGACTTCGGATGTCTCGATGTTGATCAGTAGGTTCTCCAGTTTGACGTCACGGTGGAAGACTCTGCGGAGGCAGCACTTGTGTGCAGCGTAAGTCGCCTGCCACATGATCTGGCGCGTCGTTTCTTCATCGATTCTTCCACCGTGGCGCATGATGAACTCTACCAGGTTCTCGCAGGGAGAGGGACATTCCAGGACCAGGACGAAGTGGTCAGGGTGGTCCGTCCAGTCCAGCAGCCTGATTATCTCCGGCACTCTGTGTCCTTTGTTGGCCAGGATGGTGAGGGCGATCTCTTTCGGAAGAGGGTTTGGATGATCGGGCTAGAAGAAGACAAATAAGTACTTGTGCTAATGTTAACGTGAGATGATGTTATATTTTATATTGTTTGTACAGTGCCATGTACTTACGATGAAGATACACTCCGTGTGCTGAGTCTTTGTGACATATTTCACAGCCACCTGATGAACAAAGACAAAAATGAACTTAAGAAACACAAAGAGGGCTGAGAGTAAAGGGTGAGGATGAGACAAACCGTTGCTGGCTAGTTTGTGTCTTATTTATATTAACTTACTCTAAGATCGTCATCCAAACGTCTCCCTTCATACACCACGCCAAAACCGCCTTTCCCCAGCTGATCACCAATGGCGTAGCGGCTGAAGATGTAGTCTGTTAAAAGACAGAATAACGCAATAGGTTTTGGTGTAATGTGTGCCGATGTACATTTTTATATTGTCTTTTATGGTATCTGTTTTTATATGATCAAAGTAGAGCTGTTTAAAAACAAAACGCATTCTCATGGTTGTGCCGTGTACCATCACTACTTCTTCCTGCCCATGCCACCTTCCTCTCTCTCTCCTCATCTTGCTGCTTCTGCTCTCCCTGACCTGAGCTGTGAGCTGGAGGCTGTTTTTTGGCAGCTCTGAAGAAAGAGCGCAGCCTCCGCCACCACTTCTTGCTCTTCCTCTCCTCCTTTACTCTCTCTGCCGCCTCCCTCTCCTGTTTTTCCTCCTTCCTCTCCTCCTCCTCCTACTCTTCCTTCCTCTCCTACTCTTTCCTGTCCTACTTCTTCTCCTCCTCCTGCTTCCCCTTCTCCTCCTCTCCTTCCTGTCCTCCTCTCTCCCCTCCCTCTCCTTCTCCTCCTCTCCTTCCTGTCCTCCCTCCTCTCCTCCTCCTCCCCTCCTCCTCCTCCTCCTCCTCCCTCCTCCTCCAGCACCAACGGGGGTCTCATCGCGGGGAGGGGGATGTTGAACCTCCGTGTTGGTGCTGGGTTTTGGGGGTGTACTAAGATGTTGATCGTACACCTCTCCAACAGTCATCGGACTCACTTTGGTGTTTCGCTGTCCCATCGCTGTGTGAAGTCACTGATCACTACAACAAATCCACAAAGAATGTAAGAATGTCAAGGTCTTTGTAAACCTGTGAGTTCTATTCGAATGTGTGCTATGGCGTCATAGACTTTGAGCGTCTCCTTGATAATCACCGTTCCCATAAATAAAATGATAAAGTAAATGTAAAGAAAAAACGTGATGTTTTCTGTTTTTGATTCATTTAATAAAAGTTGTAAATCAAATGTGTCTCTTTATTAGTGCCTGTACAAAAGGCTGCACGTGTTTTCTGAAATTAAAATCTACACTATAATAATGTAACAAACAGCAGTCAAGCTGAATGAGACGTAGATTCAGTCTCTGCCAGCAGGTGGCTTAAAAAGCGTTTCGTTGTTTATCTCTGTAATCAAAACAGCGCTGCACTTATGAACCTATGCGTTATACAGAGGCGAGATGAAAAGGAAAATATCATCTGCACTTTTCTAAAGACGGTAAGTTCCGCCTCAGACAGACATTCGTATAAACTCCGCCCCCTATTTGAATCCCGGTTTGAACCAAAGCATATTGCGTCGATTTAATATAATAATGTCTGGACAATTTTCAGTCTGGTTTCCACAGTCGTCAAAACATTTTATCTTACCACTAAGAGTTCTTCTAGACAGCAGTAAAAGAGTTTTCGCTCAAAACCTCAAAAAAATCAACAAAGAAGCTGAGACAAACTTTCACTAAGAAATACGAGTCTTACCGTAAGAGTATGGGCGGCGTTGGCCTTGTTGCTATGGTTGACGTCAGCACGCTTACTCACTACGCGCACCGTGATTGGCTGATAGGAGAGGAGTCTCTGTCAGAGGTTTATTCCTAAAAATATTGCAGAGAGCGATATTACGTTATTTTCTTCACCTCTTCTAACATTTCGCTGATTTAAGAGCTAGTTTTAGATCTAAAAAAGTTTGTGAAAGTCTACTATTAGAGCAAACATTAAGGAGTTAGGACTGACACGCCCATTATTTAGAAGTTTTTGTCCAAAATCAGCAAGTTAGAAGCTACTTTCAGCCTTAAGATGTTTTGTGAACACAGACCCTAAAAAGTGCACAGTGGATCATTGTTTTTTATGTCTGAAATGTTCCAGACAGCACTAGAATGCTGATTGTTGAACGTTCTCATGCTTGCAAAAGCAAAATATTCTTTAAAAAAAAAATGCAAATTGGTACAAGAACTGTTTAATGACAGAAGTTTTCAGATTTAAGACCTAGATACATTACTTTCAAAAATACTGATGCTATGTGAAAATAAATAGTACACAGAATGACAGAACCATAAAAATGTAAGTGAAACTTTTTTTTTCAAGTCATTTTGAGACAAACATGTCCATATCAATCCATCCTTATTCCAGAGCTTTTCTCATTTGGATGTGTTTTTTTTATTCTTGGCTGTTTTTCCAGGTCTGAACCTGCTCATCCTGCTCAGCCGCAGGCCTCTGGATAGAAGTGTACGTCACTGCTGGGTAAGTGCATCTCGGTATAATAGCTTTGTAAAAGTGTGAATTCTGCAGTATATATATGTTGTTTTATATCAGGGTCTCGCATAAACTGTTATCTCAGTGTTTGAGGGAACAAATGTCAAATGGTGACACAAAACGTGTCAAATGGTGTAAAGAATAGACTGTCCAAAGTAGTACAAACTTAACAGTACAGTTAATATTAGCGCCGTTACGTAAACAGGCTGTGTTCGTCCAATCAATGACTCTGACGCTGCAAATATGCAAATAAGGACATTTACCCATGATTTAGGAAAGTACAGCGTGAGTACATCAGATTATTAATACTCAAAATGTATTGTTAACCTCAGATAAACTATAAGAGTGAAGCAAGATAACCCAGAAGGAAGAATTGGAAGAATTTAAATATCTGAAATATTCTAGAAAACCCATCATTTTAGTCCTTTTTCCGTTACAGACCCAGTGTCGCTTAGGAATTCAGGCGTCTGTTTCACTGAACCCTCGACACGGCTGGACAGCTCCAACACTACTCAGAGGCTGAAGTGAACTAACTACCCACCAGCATTGTCATATCTCTGGACTTTTATTATTGTTTTTGTCTCGAGCCACGTGCTGTCTGTGCCCTGCCCTCCCTTGGTGTTTAATTTTATTATTGTCTGCAGCTGTGTCTCAATGTAGTTAATTCCCTGTGTGTTTAAGCCCTGTGTTTTGTGTGCACCCTTGTCGGATCATCAACGTTACTACGTCTCAATGTTCAATGTTACAAGTTACTCTATGTTTTGTTCCCGAGGTTTTTTTGTGGTTTTTTGTTCTACCTGCCTTTTGTACATTTATTTTGCCATTTTTGGATACCAGAAACCAGACAAAGAAATCTAAAGATCAGTTGTAAAGCCATAAAAAGACATTTTGGTGTTTGGGTTCCCGTGCTTCAGGGTCCCACCTGATTGGAGATCGATGAACATTTTCAGGGACCCCAAAGGAGGACACACCCCCTTCTCAACAGAACACAGTTCTAGAAAGTTTTTAATCTTTTTCATTATACAAGTGACTTCTGTGAGACCAATTTACCAATCACTGAGGCCTTTAAAATGATACCAAACATGAAAGATAAACAACAGGTTCACAAGACACATAGTATCCATCCATCCGTCCAACTCTTTTGGGCAGGAGGAGGAGGAGAATTTGTTGAATTTGAAGATCCCTTCTCAGATTAGTTTTATTGCATGGCAGGTTTCTGCTTTAATTTAAATATATACGCTCCTTACAAAGTATATTTTTCTTTCTTAATGTTAGCATAAACTTCCAAGCAATGGTGAAGTCTCAGAAAGACATCTGCAATAATAAAGTTGAAGAATGCAGGATAAAAGTCTAATATGCAAATCTAGTCATGGGGTGTTGTTGAGAGACTGCGTGATGGAACACAAAAACGTCTAGAGAAAGTACTATTTCTTCAGATGAGTGGATTCTGTAGAGAGCATCCGCTTCAGTATTGTTGGTCCATGACAGAAGGTGACTTTCTTAGAGATAAAGGCACACAGACTCACCTCTCTGCAAGGATAACTCTCACTGACTCTAAGAGAGGAAGCGTCCACTTTCACACTGAAAGGCTTGTTCGGGTCTGGATGGAGGAGAGCAGTGCAAAAGACAGCTTTCAGCTTTTGGTAGTCTTTCACTGCATCTGAGTTTAGTGGAGTGCACTGTATGCAGAGATGAATCCCCAGGAAGCTTGGAAGATCCTTCCACTTTGGTGTGTTTCATCGTGATACACTCCGGTGTGATGAGAAACCTCAGGAACTGGATGGTAGGTTGCTGGAACTCACATGTCTCCAGCTTTTGATATAGATGATATGGATGGACCTGTTGCACATGATTGATGTTACCCTTAGGAGAAATTATCAGGAGACACGGTGTTAGCTTTCACCGTTAATGCCCATAATACCCAGACGTATAGTTCTTTACGGCCCAGTGATTGAGAATCTAACAGAATGCATAGTCAATATAAAAGACGATGATGATGAGTAACTTCTTAATGCTAAATTCTGAAAAAACCGGGGTGCTAATTTTTGGACCTAAAAACCCCACATATAATATAATACACATATAATAACCCAATACTTCAAATGAGCTTCTTTTTCGTTCTTCGAATAGGAAGAGGACCAAAAGAAGTTTGAAAAGGCTAAGCAACGGTATGCTGTTTCAGAGCCTTTTGTCCCCCCTGCGCTGCTGATTATTGTAAACGTAATCGTATTTAATTGCTTGCTACCTCTTCTTTTATTCGTTTCATGGCTTTCTAAAACATGTATCTTGAGTTTCTCTGCGTCACTTTTTGCAATAATGGGCTGCTAGCATGCAGAAGTGAATCATTGACTTGTCTTCTGCTTACTGTAGACTAAACAGTTTGTGATGCACAGAGTAGGGAGTACTAGCGCCATTTTTAATATCTTTAAAACGTGCTACAGAAAAGATCAGACCCATTGACTAGCCCTTCCAGACAGCAGAGACATGATGAAGATGTCTCTAGAGAGCTCAGGATACACTGCCAGGTCGGCCTGGGACAGGAGGAGGCGAGTGAAGTGACCGATGGCTGAAGTGACCGGTTCGGTAAAAGGATCTGATAAGGTTGGCTTTCCCGTCTCCCTCCTGCTTCCGGTCTTCTGTCACGGTTCACAAGGACAAAAACAAAACAGAAGCACGTAAAGTAAATGTCTCTGTGTTAGTGCATCAACTTCTAAGCAGCAGCGAAGTCTCCGAAAGACATAGATAATAAAAAAACAACGTAACCACTATATTAGCCACCATAGTGTGATTCATTGTTTGGAAACGAACTAGCTGGTCAAGACTGGTTACCGAACTCGGTCGCATCTCTGTGGTTTGAACCATTAGCTGAGCGACCACGGACCAGCGGTGAACCAGTGCTGCGGCGCTGAACATGGCACCTATTGACTGATTTACTATTTCTTGTTTACATTATGCTTTATTTGACCTCTGATTCATCGCAGGTTCCTGCTTACGTCTTGCTCCGGGCTTCTCGCAGGCATTCGTGCACATGGGCAGCTTTCAAAAACATTTACAATGGTCGCGCAAAAATTAAAAGGCTTTTTAAGAAACATGTAAGCTTGTGTCTTATTGAAGCCTACAGCGCAGGTCTAAAGCTGTAGGTCCTCCTCTGGTCCTGAACGCTTGTTGTTTTGTTCATATTGTTTGCTCACAAATAAAACTGTTTGCAGTTCTCTTACCTTTATAAGGACACATTTTTTAGGTTCCTCCATCCCCTTCAAAGCACACTTCACTCAGATTATTGAATATTTATCACACATTTATCTACAGTGTAAATGTAATATTTAACGTTTATATTATGAAATGCATGACGTTTTTTATTTCTCAGGCTGTGTTTATTTGAGAAGGCTATAAACGTATCAAACATTAGCTCCCTGTCTTGGTATTTAAGAAAAAACCTTTTTTTTATTTACTAATTCAAACACGATTTGTCCTCAAAACCTAATTCTACTCCGAGTGGACATGACAGCAGTGCTGTGGGGTTTAGTTAGCCTACTAGTCAATATACTGAATATATTTTAAACCTGTATTTTTAGTATCATTATAACAGTCACACGGTCCTTCAGAAATCATTATGATATTATTGGCTGCTCAGAAAAACCCAAACATTTATTGCTAGCATTATGTTGAAAACAGCCGAGTAAAATTATTTCAGCTTCATTTCAAATTCTTCATTCATTATAAACTATTTAAAATATTAAATATATTAATAATATAATATATAAATATATTAAAATATTACTTTTTTTGATTTCGATGCTAAATAATAGTATTAATTGCTTGTATTTCTTTTCTATGTATAGAATGTATATAATAATGTATGTAAAGTAATGCAATTACAGTAATATATTATGACTTGCTGTAATGCATTGCTAATACAATTTTGGTCATATTATACTGGCTACATTACTTTGAGTCTATGTTCCCTTGTCTTGGTGTTTGAGGACTCTTATTTTGAAGTGCCCACATGCCTAGTTTCCTCTGTACCTTGTTGTCTCTGAGAGGCCTGCTCAGGTGTGGCTCAGATCCGCTGTCCAATGACAAGTCATCTCAGTCAATTATTCAAGCATATGTTATTACAATTGTATAATAAAAATTGGGAAGAAGGAAAATTGGAAGGAGGCGCTGACGGCTCTAACTCTGCATCCAGGAAAGGATCCTATTCACTGTGACATCCGGTATTTGGAAAACAACGTGAAAATGTATCATGTTTAGAACACGAAATAAGAAAAGCACAACTCAATAGAGAAAGCATCTGATATAGTTCATTCAAACACAGAGGTTAGGGGTCAAAGGTCAAAGGTATTGATGGAGGAATAATAAAAGAGAGAATAAAAAACAGATATTGAGAAGAAGTAGTGACTGAGGTATAACAAGTCCTTTGTTGTTTTCCATAAAGACGTAGGATGTTTTGTCTGGAAAAGAGATGAAACGGTCCTAGAAATGTCATAACGATGAGATGAGGATAAAACTAAACGTTTATGATCAAGACCTGGAAAGAGTTTTAGGGACATGGTTCAGTGAAAGAGGACATGTTCAGAATATAGTGAACAATAAACAGAATGAGATGTGAGCTAATGAATGAGGATCAGATCAGGATCAGGTGATTGTGTGCAGGAACTACTAAACTACAGCTAGAAATAAGATCAATCATCGAGAACATCACTACATTACACTAGATAGAAGCCGTGTCGGGAAAAAGACAGAAAATGGAAGGACACTAATTTATATAATGAGCAGAAATGTATTAATGAGTACTAGAGGTATGTTCAGATTAGTATAGAGATGCATCAAAGAGTTTAGACGATAAGATAGGAGTATATATATATATATACATACACACACACACACACATACATTTATTTATTTATTTTTTATTAAATATTATCATTTATTGCACAAACATTTGCTCTTGTGAATATCAGCACGCCTATCTCTTTTATGCAGCAGTGCAGAGCTGTGTTTTCTTCCTTGAATGAATCTGTTTCGAAAGAATCGAGTGCTCCAGTGATTCATTCGTCTGATCAGATGAACTCACTCCCAGAGTGTTTAGATTCCTCCCTAAACAGTCCTCAAAACCACTAATATCACACAGACTTTAACACGCTTTCTTACTGAATCAGTCGTTTTGAACGAATCGTTTGATTTGAATGATTCAATTGATCATTTACTAAACAGGGACTTTATTTATCCACGACGGACCTAAACCAGGCAAAAATACATTCAGCTAAATAGATTTTATTTATCAGTATTGCCCATAATTCCAGGCAAAAAAACCTAATAATAATTATTTTAATACGCCATTTTTATATGAAATAAAAGCATTTTTAAATAAGACAAATTTTACAATCAGTGTGTAGAATTAGTCACATGACCTTTATATACCTACATGACACTCAACTAAACTAAACATGGACAAAAGAATCCCCGAAGAATCACGTGACTCTTCAGAGTAATCATTCTGGACTTTTAAAATATATTCAAATAGAAATGAATCCTTTGAAACGGAATGTTCAGTGTTTTTGCTGCACTGTGGATCGAATGAAAGCAGGCTTGTTGAGCAGAACAGTCAAAAAAAATGAATAAACCTCTCGGTAGTGTGTGTTCAACGACTGGACGATCTTAACACGCTTTAATAACGCAGCGTCGTTACGTCGCGTCGCGTCGCGCGGGCTCGCCTCCGATGACGCGGGAGTGACGCCCGCAGTGACGCAGCGGTTGCTACGGCGGCAGATTATGTCGCGCACATCCGGGGTGTCCGCGGCTCGCGCGCTCGCTCGCTCGTGTCGTTAACGCTCTTGTCTCCGCGGGCGAGGAGGACTGACGCGCGCGGCGATGCGAGCGTCTCTCCAGTGATCATGGCCGATGACAGCGAGTGGGTGCTGGAGAGCGTCGCGGGGTACCTGGGCAGCCCGGACTGGCTCGTCCCGCTGGCCGACTTCATGGAGAACAAATGCTCAGGTACTGAACGCGGCGCGTCGAGCTCCTCCACACCGCAGCGTCAGCGTCGTCGCGCGTTCCGTTTAAAACGGGCAGAACTGATAAACAGATAGAAGTCGAGCGGAACGCTTTAACGGCGAGGGTTTAGGGATGTAACGCTATGAAAGATTATCACGAATACAGTCAGCAGATTATCAGTGTCCTTAAAACGGGCTGCAGTTCTTCAGAAAGTTCAGCAGCCGACAGATAAAATGTCGTGTTTGCAGAAACACCTAAACAGACATATCACCATCTAATAACGCATTAAATATCTGATGGAAATGCTGTAAAAATAAGTTTCGTGAAAAGGCAGCCCTCACAATTCAGCCTTTAAATCGAGAAAGGGCTGAGGTGACCGGAGGATGGATTAATAAATGACTGCGTGTTTGTTATCTGCTCTGAGAATAATTCCGGATGACTTCTGAGATGTTGAAGTAAGTTTATTTCCAGCAGGACACCGGTGTGGTTGAGCTGTGTGTGTAGATCAGAGTCTGACAGCAGGTGGAGCTGATGGAGCAGAACTACAGCTCAGCCTCTGTTCACCAGGATCTTCTGAACACACTTCAGCGGGAAATCAGCTCATTCCTATATTAACTTGTATAATTCACACAAAACGAAACTCCTCTGCTCTGACTGTTATTTAAAACTGCGCTTTTATGCGGGACGGTATGTATTTGCCTGAGTGGCTCAAATCAAGGTAATCTCGTGTGATTAGAATCAGGGGTGGGAGGAAAACCCGATTCTCTTCACTGATTCTGAACCGATTCTGAGCTTCTCCTCGCGCATAGGTCGCGTGCGCGCGCTCGAGACACGTGCTCGTTCTCGTCGTGTTTTACTTCAGAAGCGCTTTCGTTCAAACCGGAAGCGGAACCGTCCGACGCTCGAAACTGCTGCCGCTTTGATCGCCCCCTGCTGGCTGTCTGCGCGACACGTCATAAACCCCGCCCTCTCCAAGGAGTCAAAATATAAGAATTACACTTCCAGCACGACTTTTCGAAGTATGGTCGTTTGTTTTCAGGCTAATATATGTTTAATTGTTCGTTTTGATTTTAGCTAATAATTGGATGCTATAAAAGTTTGACGGTACTGCGCAGACTCCAGGTGACGTCACTGATCATTCAGTCTCTAAGACCTTCTTCATGATCACATCGGTGATAATCAAACGACCGTAATGTACAGGAAAAAAGAGAAACTGTTGTCTGTAAACATTCAGAACAATTATTTAAAATAACTTTTAAAAAGTAGCCTGCTTATGCAATAAAATATGAATATATTTTGCACAAAATTGTATAGAAAATGTAGCCATGTGCAGTAATATTGAAAACTGAACACTGATATTGAGTTGATAATGATAACTGTAAATAACTAGGGCTCACTCCTGACACACGGATATATCAGCTATAAACAGAAAACATAGAAACTCCAGTGCTGTTTAAAATTAATCTGAGAAAAAATGTAGATCAAGAATGGTTTTGAAATCGTGAAGATTCCCACCCTTAGATAATATCATTAAAATATGAGACCGTAATGCTAACCGTGGGGATTTTAGCATGGTTTATCATCAAACGATTATATCTGTTAAAGGTTCAGCTGAATCAAAAACGAATGGAAGTCAATGGAGAGCACTTAATTGAGTCGTTACTAGTAAGAACTGAAGTAGAGCGCTTCATACCTGGTGTTCCTGCTGTGTTTTCAGTGTTTGACGACGAGGACGAGAACAAGCTGACGTACACGGAGATCCATCATCAGTACAAGCAGCTGGTGAGAGGCGCTCTGCAGCTCTGATTGGCCGCTGGTGAACGCTCTGTTCTGATGTGTTGTGATTGATTGACATGTGCCGTGGAGGTGGAGCGGCTGCTGGAGAACTACATGCAGGAGGTGGGCATCAACGAGCAGCAGTTCCTTCACGCCTGCTCCTCCTTCAGCAAGACCAAGACCCTACAGGTGAGAGACCTTCCCTGATTCTCTCAACTAGACTCAGGAAGGCGTCTCTACGACCCCATGTTGGTTTTATTACCCAGAAAGCATACGTAAATCAGCAAGATGTCTGTTAAAGATCATCCGCTGTGTACAGATATCTGACAGACGTGTCAGTTTCCATACATTTCTAAGATTAATAAACGTCTTAAAGACCTGTGCGTGATGTCTGATAGGAAGCGTCCTACAGTCGTGCTGCAGGTGAGCAGACTCTCAATACGTCTTCCAGATGTTGGTAGCCCCCTTGAAATATTTAATATAGTTTATTTCAGTATATTCCAGTCTAAATGGCAGACTTGGAGTTCGTTGAGGCCGGAGCGCACCACATGACATGAGCAGAGTCTTAAACGCGTCTTAAACTCAGAGCGACTGAACGTGGGCAGTGTTTCTGACTCAGGAGAACGTGCGTGAGGAATGAAAACAAAAGCGGCTGAAACCCTTTCACACAAGTACAAGCCAGACCAGGGAGGACTAGTTTGGGTCGGGTCTCCTCTGCTGGAGAAAGGCGCTGGCGGTCTCTCTGCTGATCGCTGTGAAGCGTTACAGGCTTGAGCGCTCTGACACATGCAGGTTAAGGCAGTCGACGGAGATTAGTTAACTGGGTTAGTGAGGCCTGTGAGATTGACCCGGGCTGGAAACTAGCGGCCTGATCGGCTGAAGATGTTCACCGTGAACACGATGTGTTTACAACCACAGACAAACATGAGCTTGAGCTCCAGGGACGTTCAGTGAAGATCTTTCCTCTCATCTGAATGTCTTTGTAAGCGGTAAACTTGTTTCTTTCCTCTTACGTTCTCATCTTTTAAGCTCAATTAGAGCATTTCACGTATTATTTTGTAGTTTCTATGAATTGGTGCTGATTTTCGGAGGAAGGATGGATGTGTGTGAGTATGATCCGGTGTGTTTTCTTGCTCCATCAGGCGGTTTTCCAGCCGGTTCTCGCTACAGATGATTTTCAGATGTTTCGCTCTTTGATGGTCCAGAAGAACATGGAGCTTCAGCTGCAGGCCCTGCACGTCATCAAAGAAAGAAACGGTATTCTACACGTCCAGATTAACACTTCAGTGTGATCCGCTCAACTTCAGTACCTTTACTATACATCTCTCACATAAAACCAGCTGTATTCTTCAGTGGATGATGGAAACCTGTTCTGTCTGTGTGTGTGTCTGTGTGTGTGTGTGTGTGTGTGTGTGTGTGTGTGTGTGTGTCTGTGTGTGTGTGTGTGTGTGTGTGTGTCTGTGTGTGTGTGTGTGTGTGTGTGTCTGTCTGTGTCTGTCTGTCTGTGTCTGTCTGTGTGTGTGTGTGTGTGTCTGTGTGTGTGTGTGTGTGTGTGTGTGTGTGTGTGTGTGTGTGTGTGTGTGTGTGTGTGTGTGTGTGTGTGTGTGTGTGTGTGTGTGTGTGTGTGTGTGTCTGTGTGTGTGTGTGTGTGTGTGTGTGTGTGTGTGTGTGTGTGTGTGTGTGTGTGTGTGTGTGTGTGTGTGTGTGTGTGTGTGTGTGTGTGTGTGTGTGTGTGTGTGTGTGTGTGTGTGTGTGTGTGTGTGTGTGTGTGTGTGTGTGTGTGTGTGTGTGTGTCTGTGTGTGTGTGTGTGTGTGTGTGTGTGTGTGTGTGTTTCAGGAGGGCTGCCCGAGTGTCTGACGGACGGCGTGGACGTCGTGAGTGAACTCGAGCAGCAGGAGATGAAGATTCTTCAGGAGGTTCTCAAGTAATTTCACCTCGTTAGCTGCGCTGACATCAGATGTGATTCTTATATAACGAGCGCCGGCTCAGGAGACACCAGACAGCATGTTATGGATATTATATGCATCCATTCATAAACACGGCGTTTGTTCTGTGATTCGGTCGTATACTTTGATGCAAAACCTCTAAAATGCTCCTCTTGATAATGTTTGCTCAACTACAAGCCGACATGCTTCCCAGCAGAGTTCATATGCGTCCCAGTTAGTGACGTCCTCACTGCGAGGTTAGTTGGACTTGTAAAAGGATTGCTAGCGTTCACAGTAAGCTAAGTATATAAAGCCACTGCGAGACCACTGAGAGTTAAGCAGCTTACCGCCCCACTGAAAAAGAACAGTGTGATATTCTTAGTGTGCTGGGTTACTGTCCCTGCGCCGCCGGCCGCTTCACATCAGCTGTCCTGAACTTTCTGTTTCTATTAATTAAGATGCTAACGTTAATCAATGCCATTAAGAGATCAGGGTTAGCTACAGATCACATTGCTCAGGACAAATGTTTGAATCCAAACCTGGATTTGGAGCTCCTCTGACTCAGATTGGTCTTTAGAGACTAGATCGTAGACGACTTGTACTAAACCTGTGTG
Organism: Puntigrus tetrazona; assembly: GCF_018831695.1. Taxonomy (NCBI): domain Eukaryota; kingdom Metazoa; phylum Chordata; class Actinopteri; order Cypriniformes; family Cyprinidae; genus Puntigrus; species Puntigrus tetrazona. The sequence continues at coordinate 1,756,924 of NC_056711.1, read as the reverse complement.
TTTTTGAGGACTTTTTTGCAACTTCAATATGCACCATATATGCAACGCAAAATGAACAGAAATAGACTAACTCTATGTGATTCTATTCAGTGTCTTCTAAAGCCGTGTAATGATGAGCAGACTTTAGGCTTTATGGTCATATTTGTAAGGTGACCGCTTGATCACTCTCACACTGCAGCGGTCCAGTGCTTTCGCTGAGCTCCTTCAGACGTCTGAAGCTTGGCTTGCCTTCCTCTCGTGGTGATTGGCTGATTCTAGAGTTCAGAACGGTGACTTCACTCAGCACACAGCTTGCTGCGCTTATTACTGTATATTATCACCTGTCTAATATCACCGTGTTGCTAGGGTTTTACTTAAATGTTTAGCTCTTTTAGTTTATTTAGGGGCTTGAATCTTGATGATTTGATTTATTAATTTTTTTTACTGCTCAAATCAATTGATCGATTCTGAGGGTTGTCATGGAAACATCCCATCTGAAGATAATGAAGAAATTGACTAGTGCGTTCCAAACAACTAATTAATAAGACACTGACGTCTCCACTAATGAGGGGATAGGGGTGGTCACCATGACTTTGTAAAATGATGGTGAATCGTTTCGCCCCTAATACTCGGTCATAAAGGCCATGCTGTGGAGATCTGGGGAGCCCGAGGATGTAAACCAGACACTTGTCTTTATTCCTTTATTGATTTATGCTTCTCTTGACAACACATTCTCTGTTCAGCGTTGATTGACTTGGCTTTTTAGCAGCTTTGACCCCCAGGAGACGAGGACCTTGGCAGGAGCCCAGTCCACACACTCAGGCGTCATGGGATGGTCCCTTTTTAGTTTTTTTTACGACTCAATAACCATTGAGATTCCTCTGGAATGTGATTTTTTTATTAATTTTTTTTCTTCCCTAATTTTGGTTGTTTTTAGTGTATGTGCGTTTCAGGCGTCTGTCCAGAGCGAGTGCATTTGCTCAAGTTCAGCAGAAGTCCTGCTCTGTGTACAGCATTACCGTGGAAACCTCTATTTTTCCCGCTCCAAAAGTGGCACCTAGTGGTGAAGAATGAATCTGCATTTTCATTCAGAAAACAACACAGGTTGCATCAAAGAACTGTACAGTATAATGTAGAAGAATACAATGACAGGGATGTATAATGACGAGAGTGACCAATTTGTTATTAAATGCAGAGACGGTCTCTGTAATCAATTCAACATTAAATCACTAGAAGTTAAGTGTCCCCAACCAAGCAAGCCAGAGGCGACAGCGGCAAGGAAACAAAAGCCCATGCATACAGAATGGAGAAAAAAAAACCTTGGGAGAAACCAGACTCAGTTGAGACCAGTTCTCCTCTGACCGGACGCTCAGCACTTAACTTCCTGTTCAATTTTAAACACAGCTGTGTCAGATAGTGTAAATGACTTAGTGTGTGTGTGTGTGTGTGTGTGTGTGCATCAGGATCTGGTGATTGGTCCACGGGCGCATCTAGGTGTTCTGGTCTCTGATGAACATAATCTCTGGGTGCTGATCCACCATCTAGTCTGGATACAAACTGTGAAAACAGATTGAGAAAGAGACAGGACTAATATTAGCGTAGATGCCATTCTTTTTACGATATTACAAGTACATCGTATTTTAGGAGTAGTGTTCCCGGTTCCAGCAAATCTAAGTAATGCAGTCTAAAAATCCTTTAACGGATTTGAATAATAAAAAGTGTGTTGGTGTGTTATGTGTAGGCTAAGTTAAAAAGATGTGTCTTTAATCTAGATTTAAACTGACAGAGTGTGTCTGCCTCCCAAACAGAGTTAGGGAGATTGTTCCAGAGTTTAGGTGCTAGATAGGAAAAGGATCTGCCGCCCGCAGTTGACTTTGATATTCTAGGTATTATCAAATGGCCAGAGTTTTGAGAACGCAGCGGACGTGCAGGACTATAATGTGATAAGAGCTCGCTCAAGTATTGAGGAGCTAAAC
>NC_056711.1:1724969-1749969 GCF_018831695.1 Puntigrus tetrazona | reverse complement strand
ACACGTCACTCTCAGATAACAGAAACTGGGCAAATGAGCGGGAGTTGGTTGATGAAACTCGGCGGCGGCAGTCCATCTGTTCACACACCCTTAGAACTTTAAGACTTCATATAATCTAAACGGATGAGTTATGAAACAATTCAGATAAAGTTTGGTCCAATTACATGTCATTCTATCAAAACCTGGAAAGCAGCAGATTCTTACTGTGACTCTACTGGTTAAAAAAACCATTTGTTTCCAAACGCTGAGTTGAATGTGGTGTTTACGCTTTGAAGGACCTGGACAAGGATTATGGGCCTTTCAGTCTTTTCAGATTCTTAAAGCTCCATGGTCCTCTTCATCTACCAAATGAAGAAGCACAGATTTGGATGAATACCACCATATCAATGCCTCCATTTGTTCTGTTTCATTTCAAGCTCTCGTCTTCACTGTAGTCCTGGGGTTTAGCATCATTTCCTTCAGCGGGATGCGTCTTGATATCTTTGATCAGAAGTATTTTTTTAAGCTCGCTGCTATAAAGGAGTACACCTTTCAAACAGCTGATGCACAACAAGTCCACAACAAGAGAAACAACAGCATAGGAAACCCACACACCTTCTCTTGAGTCTGTACCGCCTCCATCCCCTCACATGCTAATTAGTTGTTTTGACACAGTCTGTTTTGTATAAAGCATTATATAAATAAAGATGATTTAAAGTCAGGAAGCAGTGCTTGTCCTCTGCCAAACTCCATGGAAATCCAGGAATCTATATTTTCCAGCATAGATATCAGTGGTGAGGACTGGCAGATGACCACGGACCCCAACAGTCTTCATTATTCCTGCAGGCCTCTATCATTTCATTATCATGCAGTTTGGGCTCAGAAAGGCTCCCTTAGTCTTCCAGTGGCTCTGGAGAAACTAAAGAGGAACATCCCACAGCCTGAAAAGAGGTGTACACGGACCAGAACTGTGGACAGATCAGTGAGTATGACTGAACGCACACAGGAAATGACATGGGTCCATATACTGCTGAATTTATACCAAGTCAGATGTGTGTTACGGAGCTATTCTTCAATGCAACAGCCATTTGTTGACATGCTAAGTAATCCAGACCTGCCTACATCGTGTGTGTGCACGGGATACTGTCCAAAATAACACTGCAGTGACTTTAAAGTGCTGGTTTGTGCAATAAAGTAATTATTTTCTTTACCAAAAGTATTCTCGTAGCTTGTTTCTTCATTTTGGGATAGAGTAACCCCCAAAACCTGTGTACTTACATAGGAAGTGTACATAGTGTGCAACCAAGTATACACACACACACACACACCATTTAGTGGATTGTTACACAGACATTAAAGCTGTATAGTTACTATGTAGTACATAGATATTAGAGTCAGTTAACTTAAAGTGGGGCCCAAATCTTTGAAAACTACTTCTCGTTAATTCGTCAGGAGGCAAGATTTGTTTCTTCATTTCCTGTGAACAGATGAGTTCGTTCTTTACCGAACTGAAGAAACATGCTTTAACCCCAGCTGACTGTCATTGCTGACTCCCAGATAATCAAAATTGGACAATATGTGGTTAAATAAGTGCTTTTCAACACTAATTTTTCACTTTGGATTTTTAAAAAATGACGTTAATGTAAATCCTGAGAGTAGTTTTTAACACAAAAGAGGCTGTTAGTAAATTTGTCGCCATGTCGTCGTCCTCTAAAGCCCAAACCTTCATCTCCACCCGTAGTTCTCTATGATAGAATGAATAGCTCAAGTGTTTAAATTAACACTGCTAGACCTGTACACAAAATACATAGCTTCTCTTGTGATTTAAAAGCAGTCTGTAACTTCTACAGGTGTCTACATGTGCATTCACGCAGGAATGATCTGGAAGCGCAAGCCGGGTGTTTTGCCGTGACTGTTGTTTTTTGTTGACTACTGAGGTGAACCAGAGATTGGAGATCATGTTCAGACAGCTGAGCACAGGAGGAGAGAAGGAGCTTCAGTTCTGCTGTTTCAGCATGATGAACTGCTGTTTGAAGATCAGCACTGTAACTGCTTGTCTTGTCTTGTTTATAAAGCACTTTAAACTCTATAGTTTGGTCAGTATATATACGGCGTCGGGACTGATGGCAGGGGAGTATGATTTGCAATAGAGGGATAAATATTGGCACCCTTGCACATTCTTGACACGATTGAGCACGAGATGGTTTAACAAAATACAAAGCAATGAATCTTATGGCTTTTTTGTTGAAAAAAAAATCAAGACAAACGATACACCCAACAGAACTGAAAATGTCCCAACCAAGCAAACTGTACAGGACTGAACCAAAGCACAAGCCATCTCCAGGAACACAGTGCCCTCTTGTGAAGCAAACCCCTTCAGTTCTCTTACACTGCCTGTAATAGTGTTAGAACAGAACCGGGAGACCTGATACAGGACTGGACTTGTTCCACTTGCAATTTTTTGAGTTTTTGAAGAGGAAGGTAAAACTGTGATGAATCCAGAGCCGGTCCAAAGCAGGTCCTCAAGAGTAGCCTGCATAAAATTACATAGAGCTTCTGTTTTAGAAATTATTTACCTCAGCCTACACCTTTCTGGATGCTATTATATTCCAATATCATTATGCCTCAGTTTTCTAAATATAGATCAAGAGTTAATGTTTTACAGATGCTCTCTGCTGTTTAATATTTATTATAAAAACATCTAACTACTATCTTTAATAATACTTTAAACAAGCACATTATGTGAATTTTAATGAATTAATCTCAATAATTGATACTGTATTTTATATAACTGTAATATTTTATTGCTAGTGTACCGTAAATCCGACTTTTATTTTGAAACGCGGCGCTGTGACGTGCTCTTGCTGTAGCTGCGCTCGCGAACTGTCATGGCGGCCCGGTGGCCTTCGCATGTGTGTGTGAGTGTGTCGTGATGTTCGCGGTGTGTTAGGATGAGGCTCGTGATGATGATGAGGGGTGGGATGAAGGCTCGGCTCGGCTGGGCTCGGCTCGTGGCTGTCAGAAGCTTTCACGAGCGGACAGTGGCAGTGAGTTTAGCGGACAGGTGAGAGACTCTTCCTCAGTCAGGAACTCACAGGACATTCAGAGCTGAAGAGCGCCGAGACTCACACACTGAGGAGGAGGAGGAGGAGGAGGATGAGGATGATGATGACAGAGCCGCTAGGGCAGTACGTCAGTAGCGTGGTGTTACCTCACTGTGTGAAGGTGTGTGTTACTGTTTGTGCAGGAGGATGGAGATCTCCACAGGGAAACTAGCCCGCTTCGCTGATGGCTGTGCGGTGGTGAGGGTGAGTGTGTGTGTGTGTGAGAGAGAGTGTGAGAGAGAGAGAGAGAGTGTGTGTGTGTGTGTGAGAGAGAGAGTGTGTGTGAGAGAGAGAGAGAGAGAGAGAGAGAGAGAGTGTGTGTGAGAGTGTGTGTGTGAGAGAGAGAGAGAGTGGGTGTGGAGTGGAGTGAACTTCTGATCACCGGGGGTGTGTGTGTGTGTGTGTGTGTGTGTGTGTGTGTGTGTGTGTGTTTCAGCTGGGTGAGACGTCAGTGATGGTGACCGCGGTCAGTAAGACTAAACCGGCCACCGCTCAGTTCATGCCGCTCGTGGTGAGTGACCGGTCTTCTTGTTTGTCTGTGTGTGTGTTTTATTTAAGTTTACAGTGTGATCTCTCTCTCTCTGTTTTCAGGTGGATTACAGGCAGAAGGCAGCAGCTGCAGGACGAATCCCCACCAACTACCTGAGAAGAGAACTGGGCACCACTGACTCTGAGATCCTGACCAGCCGGCTCATAGGTCTGACACACACTCACACACACACACACACACACACACACACACACACACACACACACACTCACACACTCACACACACTCACACTCACACTCACTCACACACATACACACACACACACACACACACACACTCATTCCCTCTCTTGTATGTTAGTAATGTGCTTCTGTCTGTGTGTATCTGTGTGTGTGTGTGTGTGTGTGTGTGTGCAGATCGCTCAATCAGGCCGCTGTTTCCCGCAGGATACTTCTACGACACACAGGTGTGTTTCTCCTGTGATCTCTCATCAGTGCTCTAGTTTCCCGTGAGGCTCATGTTTATCAAGCCTCTGAGAATTACTCTCAAGAACACTGCTAAGAATGAAGAGTAAAAAGAGTCTTGTCTGAATGCTGCTTAAAGTCAGTTTTCCAGTCGTCTCACGTCATAATTTAAGCAAAGTGTAGGACTACATTTTACGCGTTAGATGATTTCTAACACTTTTCATGCCACAAACAGATTTTGGTTAAGGACAGGCGTGGACCAATCACTGAATAGATTTCCTTATTTATATTCTCAGATAGATCTTATTTGAACTGTGTTTGTGCTGAAGGTGCTGTGTAATATCCTGGCTGCTGACGGAGTCAATGACCCTGACGTCCTGGCCATCAATGGAGGTATGAGCAGCTCTGCACTTTTATTTATATAGCACTCTTAACAAAACAGATTGTGTCAAACCAGCTTTACAGTATTAGAAATGGTGTGTCCGTGCAGAAAGGGAATAGTGAACACTCAATTTTCAATTAAAGCCAGAACAAGCACATCTGGTGTTATGGAAAGTGCATTTATTATTTAGAATAATGTAGTTAATAATAGTGTTATGTGTAGACTAGGTTAAAAAGATACTGGCAGAGTGTGTCTGCCTCCTGAACAGAGTTAGGGAGATTGTTCCAGAGTTTAGGTGCTAGATAGGAAAAGGATCTGCCGCCCGCAGTTGATTTTGATATTCTAGATATTATTATTATTAAATGATAAGAGTTTTGAGAACGCAGCGGACGTGCAGGACTATAATGTGATAAGAGCTCGCTCAAGTATTGAGGAGATAAACCATTCATAGATTTTAAATCTATCTGATGTTTGACAGGGAGCCAGTGAAGTGTTGACAGAACATTAACCTTTCTGCCTTTGACATAGAGCTGAGTATCACCAGCATAAAAAAGCTAACATCATATCTCCTAAAGAGAACATGTAAAGCATGAAAAGTAATAGTCCTAGTACTGAGCCTTGAGGAACTCCATATTTCACTTGTGAGTGATATAATATATTCATTCACTGCTATGAATTGATATTTTACCAGAAGAGTCTGACTTGAACCATGCTAAGGCACTTCCAATAAAGCCAACACAGTTTTCTAGTCTGTTTCTAGTTAAAGAATGTTGTGGTTGATAGAGTTGAAGGTAGCACTAAATAGAGAGCTGCAGCCGTGATCAGACGCTAGAAGCAGGTGATTTGTAGAGTTGTAAACTGCAAGAGTGTGATCCTGTCACTTATTCCTCAGCGTCTGCGGCTCTGGCTCTGTCGGATATCCCCTGGAACGGCCCCATCGGTGAGTGCAGCGTCACACTCTCACTGCTGCAGCGAGTGTGTGTGTGTGTGTGTGTGTGTGACGCTGGCTGTGTTTCAGGAGCGGTGCGCGTCGGCCTCGTGGACGGGGAGTTCCTCCTCAACCCCACACGCTCGGAGATGAGCAGCAGCAAGCTCAACCTGGTGATCGCCGGAGCCCCCTCCAGCCACGTGGGTGAGTGCGAGCTGAGCAGCGTTCAGCGTTACCCATCATGCCCTGCTCTGACTCCCTGTGTGTGTGTGTGTGTAGTGATGATGGAGGCGGCGGCGGAGAACGTCCTGCAGCAGGACTTCAGTCACGCGGTGAAGCTCGGCATCAAACACACGCAGCAGATCATCCAGGTGATCCAGCAGCTGAGCCGAGAGATGAAGATCAGCAAACGCACTCCTGCCAGACTCTTCACGGCCGCTCCGGAGATGCTGGAGTACACTCGACAGTGAGAGCCAGCACACAACACACAGCGGCTCCTAATCCTGTGCTCTTCTGTTCTCTGTTTGTTCCTCATGGCTTCTCTGTGTAAGAACGCTGTTTTGTCCTCAGGCTGGCGTCTGATAAGATCTACGCTGTATTCACAGACTTCACACACGACAAGGTGCGTGTCCATCACACTCTGTGTCTGATCTCATGAAGTGTTACAGGAACAGCTGAGCCAAAGATCACCTGAAATCAGGAGGAGTGTGTCTCTTCATCAGAGAAACGTCTCAGCAGTGGATGCTCTTCAGTGAATGGGTGCCGTCAGAACCAGATAAAACATCATCTTAATAATCCACAGCACTCCATCGGTCAGCATCTGGAGAAGACAGAAGATCAAACTAATCCAGAACTGAGACGTTTTTAACTCAAATAGAGTCCATTATATCTCTTCTTCCAGTGAAAGATCAAGCAGCGTTTACAAAACAGCTCTAAACAAACACAAGGCTGGAATTTGATGTGGGAGGACTACTTCACTGAAGCTTTTATGGATTATAAACTTGTATTTGAGTTAAAAACCTCTCTGTGCTGGATTAGTTTGATCTTCTGTCTTCTCCAGATGCTGTGGATTATTAAGATGATGTTTTATCAGCTGTTTGGACTCTCATTCTGACGGCACCCATTCACATCCATTACTGAGACGCTGATGCAGAGACGCATTTCTTCAAATCTGATGACGAAAAAACCCCTGTAGATTTAAGTGTGTGTGTTTTTCCAGGTGTCCCGAGACGAAGCGGTCAATAAGATCCGTCTGGAGACGGAGGAGCACATCAGAGGTGTGTGTGTTCATCAGCCGGTTCTGACTGTGTTTTCTGTGTGTAACGCTGGTGCTGTCTGACGTCTCTAGAGAGGTTCCCGCTGTCGGAGCCGTTCGAGGTGGTGGAGGCCTTCAGCAGCGTCTCCAGAGAGGTCTTCAGGAACCTGGTCCTCAATGAATACAGGCGGTAATCCACGCTTGTGTTCTAGTGCTGTCAAACACCGACGTGTTAAGAAGTTCTGTCAGATACGTCTGTGATTGGCTGCAGTCTTCATCTCTTCACAGCCCGGGCCGCGCTGCTCCTGCACGCTTGGGCTGTTTTTATAATGTGTATACTTCATGAAGTCTATCAAATAAAAATAAAGATAGTGTGTATAATACTTGGAAAGTGTAGCTGGCAACTTAAGAAGTGCGAGTGATTTCATATTACCTATGAACAAGATTCAGAACATGTAATAGTATATAATTAAACCAAGATAATTAAATTAAGCTGCCACCTGTGACTGTACAGGGCAAACACTGGACTAGTTTTTATTCTTTTTGGGCATGTTTTTGAGTAAGCTTTGGGTTGGAATTATTTCTGGGACCTGGCAACCCTGACAGAAACACACGGGTGTTTGAGAGCCGTGTCTATCAGCAGATCAAGGTCAAGTGCCAGAAGATTGGACAGCACTAGTGTGTTCATGTGTCTGGTGTGTCATGTGACAGGTGTGACGGACGAGATCTGACGTCTCTACGCAACATCTCCTGCGAGGTGGACATCTTCAAGCCCCTCCACGGCTCGGCTCTCTTCCAGAGGGGTCAGACACAGGTCAGCACATGCTCTCTGAGAGCGTTCTGGTGGAGCTGGGGATGCTTCATGAGACCGCTGTCTTGTGTGTGTGTGTGTGTGTGTGTGTGTGCGCGCAGGTGCTGTGCTCCGTCACGTTCGACTCTCTGGAGTCCAGCATGAAGACAGACGTGATAACCACCGCGCTCAGGTCAGAAACTCATTCACTCTGAGCAATCAGAGATCTGTCATTCCTGCTCTGTTATTCTAACACACGTAATCGTTAGTTTGCTGTTTAGTTCATGTTGATGTAGTTAAGTAGGACAGGACTTGGGGGACCCAGGGCCCCTGGGCTTGAGGTTATGTTTGGGCCCTATACCTGTACAGTACACATGCCCTCAACTAGAACATCATTACAGAGTAACACAACATACACAAACATTCAAATAAGCTTATATAGTAGGCTATATACATAGTACCATTAATATGTAATGCAGTTAATATGTCTGTCCCAGTCATGTTTATAAGTTAATATTAAATAGTCATTATAGCTGTGGCTAGTGAAGGTTTGACTGATGTGACGTTTGTTTTCTTCCAGTGGAGTCAAGGACAAGAACTTTATGCTGCACTATGAAGTGAGTGAGGCTTTTCTCTGTGTGTTTAGCTCAGACTCAACAGTTCTGCTTCATTCACTGAGCGCTTCTTTCAGTTTCCTCCGTATGCCACCAACGAGATCGGGAGAGTGGGAGGAATGAACCGGCGGGAGCTGGGTCACGGTGAGTGTGCTTCCTCTGTAAGACGCCCGGCTGCTTCCCTCCGAGTCTCATGCGCGCGTGTGTGTGTGTGTGTGTGTGTGTGTGTGTGTGTGTGCGTGTGTGTGTGTTCAGGAGCGCTGGCAGAGAAGGCGCTGAGGCCCGTCGTTCCTCCAGATTTCCCCTTCACCATCCGCGTCACGTCTGAGGTGCTGGAGTCCAACGGTGCGTCTGTCACTGCTCTCAGCGTCTGAGGACGCCGGTCCTGAGCTCATGCTCTGTCTCTGTTCTGTGTCCTCAGGCTCGTCCTCGATGGCCTCGGTGTGTGGCGGCAGTCTAGCGCTCATGGACGCAGGTACCGTCATATGACTGCCCTGCCAGTTAATTACCTCATTTAGTTACAGCCTTACAGTAATCTGCTTTTGAAAAGCTTGTAATGCAGAAATAATACAAATGTGTTGAGGCAGAGGGGTAAAGACACCAAACTGGTGCTAACCTGTGGCGAGGAATTAACAGTAGAGCAGTATCTGAAGTGTGTGAGCGAGAGCAGACACAGACGGGTGAGACATGAAGTGCTTTGAAAGTGATGAGGGGTGTCTTGTATTGAATATATTAATAGACAGGTAGGTTGAGTGGGATGGGAGTAGTGTGAGAAGATTTCTTTGAAGAAGTGAGATATTTTGTAGCTTCTTTAGTGTTGTGTTTGGTAGACCGTAGAGAAGTTGGGAAGTAACAAAGGCATGATCAAGTGCCTCAGCATCACTGATATTTAAGAAGGGCTGTAAACAAGCAATATAAAGGAGGTGAAAGTGGATTTAGTGAGTGAAGACGTGAGGTAGGAAAGAGAGAAGTCACCCACACGTTTAGAGCTGATGGGAAGGAGAGAGTTTACATCATACAGGAAGGTAAAGCTATGATGACAGATAATGTTACCTAAAGAAAGCGTGTGACGATGAAGAGTAAAGACCCTAGAACAGATCCCTGAGGAACACCCTGAGAGACCGAGACGCTAGAGGACTGGGGGACGGAGAGAGCAGACGTGTGATCTTACCACAAAACAAAGAGGGGCTATCAAGAGCATTAGTGCGTACAAATGTGTATTTAAAAATGTATCCTGGCTCTTTCAATAGCGGCCATGATTTCAAAGGTCCGTAAATCAGATCTATCCTTCCTGAAACGAACCTCTACACCTTCAGGGGGTTATCACCTCTCTCAAGCAGATCGATGGGTTTTTGCAACAAAAATATTTCTAGTTTTAAAACTATAACCCAAATAACTGACTTTCATGCGTGTCCCCGAGAGCATCTCTTCTCGGCTGACCTCTGACTCGGTGTGGGATGCGCTCTCGGGTCAGTGTACCTGAGCAGGTGTGTGTGTGTGCAGGTGTGCCCATCTCCAGCGCTGTAGCTGGAGTCGCCATCGGCCTCGTATCTAAAGCCAACCCCGAGAAAGCGTCAGAGATCCAGGACTACCGGCTGCTGACCGATATTCTGGTAGGTGCTCCAGCGTCTCTTTCCTGAGTGCTAGCGGAGCCGTGCGCTCATCCCTCTGCTCTCTGGTCAGGGCATAGAGGACTACAACGGAGACATGGACTTCAAGATGGCGGGCAGCAGTAAAGGGATCACGGCTCTGCAGGTAACACACACACACACACACACTGTGTTTCGACGTCTCGTCTGCTGTGTGAGTGTGTGAGTGTGTGTGTTCACCGATGGCTTCTCCCGCAGGCGGACGTTAAGATCCCAGGACTTCCTCTGAAGATCGTGATGGAGGCCATCCAGCAGGCCACAGGTACTCCTCCCTCCCCGAGCGTCACCTGACCTGCTCCACCAGTGTGTGACGTGACTGACGTGTGCTGCGCTTCCTTTCAGTGGCCAAACGAGAGATTTTAGGCATCATGAATAAGGTCATCTCCCAACCCAGGAGCTCCAGGAAGGAGAACGGCCCGCTCGTCGGTATGATGACTTCCTCCTCGTGTACTTTCTGGTTTATCACTCTGATCCTGACCTCAGCTCCTTTCCACAGAGAACGTCAAAGTGCCTCTGTCCAGGAGAGCTCTGTTTGTGGGTCCAGGAGGATTCAATCTGCGCAGACTGCAGGCTGAGACAGGTGTGTGTGTGTGTGTGTGTGTCTGTGTGTGTGTGTCTGTGTGTGTGTCTGTGTGTGTGTGTCTGTGTGTGTGTGTGTGTGTGTGTGTGTCTGTGTGTGTGTGTGTGTGTGTGTGTGTGTGTGTGTGTGTGTGTGTGTGTGTGTGTGTGTGTGTGTGTGTGTGTGTCTGTGTGTGTGTGTGTGTGTGTGTGTGTGTCTGTGTGTGTGTGTCTGTCTGTGTGTCTGTGTGTGTGTGTGTGTGTGTGTGTGTGTGTCTGTCTGTGTGTGTGTGTGTGTGTGTCTGTCTGTGTGTGTGTGTCTGTGTGTGTGTGTGTGTGTGTGTCTGTCTGTCTGTGTCTGTGTGTGTGTGTGTGTGTGTGTGTGTGTGTGTGTGTGTGTCTGTGTGTGTGTGTGTGTGTGTGTGTGTGTGTGTGTGTGTGTCTGTGTCTGTCTCTGTGTCTCTCTCTCCCTCTCCCTCTCTGATGTAGCTCTTCTTCTTCTCTGGTAGGTGTGACTATCTCTCAGGTGGATGAGGAGACGTTCTCCGTGTTTGCTCCGAGCCCCGGGGCCATGAGCGAGGTGCAGGAGCTGATCCGTGGGATCTGCAGGGATGACGTAGGTGTGCTGATGATCAGGTGTGATGAAGGGGGGACCGACTCTGACTCTTGTGTGTGTTCTGCAGCAGGAGCAGCAGCTGGAGTTCGGAGCCGTCTACACAGCCACGGTCACAGAGATCAGGTGGAGGTCACCACAATCAACTGGTTTCTTTTTTTTAAGAAAACAAGTAGTTTGTAAATGAGCGTCCAGTACAGAAAGTACAGACATGGACTTAATGAGACATATAAACCAGGAACTGGACCGAATCAGCGCTGAAAGAGGACTCATAATCACACGTGAAGATGCTACACAGGAGCCTTGAGTTATTTTTGCCGCTTTATAGAGGCTTTGAGTTAAATACACACACCTGTATGTGTCAAAATATCCTTGCAAGTATCCTCATAAACAGTCTTAAGTCTTAAGAGCGAACAGCTGAGAAAGAAAACATGTATCTGTAAATGAGCTGCCGTCACTCATCAGAAACAAAACATGCTTACAGCGCTTTCTCAAGAAAAACAGAGAGTACTTCTGTACTTGATCACCTCACAGTGAAGAATACTTCATACAGTGTGTGGCTTGTAACTAGTTTCTTGTTCTCATTTAATCTCTGACCATCTTCAGTGTGCTAGACTTTGGTTTTCCTTTAATGTAGTATTTAAAAGAGCTGTTCTGACCGGAGGAGTGTGTTTCAGGGACATCGGTGTGATGGTCAAGCTCTATCCCAACATGAGCCCCGTGCTGCTACACAACTCTCAGCTGGACCACAAGCGGGTGAGCACTCCAGCTCCTGACCTCTGACCTCTGACCTCCGACCCCGCTCTGCTCTGAACTGTGTGTGTGTTTCAGATCAAGCACCCGAGCGCTCTGGGACTGGAGCTGGGCCAGCAGATCCAGGTGCGGTGTGAACCTCCTCTGACCTCTGACCTCTGACCTCGGCCGCTCTCTTCACCTGTGTGTTGTTCTCTCAGGTCAAGTATTTCGGCCGGGACCCGACGGACGGCAGGATGAGGCTGTCTCGTAAGGTGCTGCAGTCTCCGGCGGCGGCGCTGGTCAGGACTCTGAGCGACAGACACAGCATCTCGGTGGGAGCGACCGGAGAACCGAGCCCGGACTCCTAGAGCTCCTTCACGGCCTCGGCTCGGTGTGGAGGTGACCCTTCAGCTGTCCGGGAACGGCCGCTTTCTCAGGTGGACGTTCTTCTCTCTCGAAGCGAGACACAAACACGGGCCTGAGAACATCTCCGGTGTCTGAAGCCTTTAAATCATGAGAAGAGCCTCCTGGAGTTGATTTCATTAAATTACACTTTCACCGACACCTCTTCGGTTTGCTGCAAAATAGTTTAAGAATGGATGGAAACTCTTCTTTGCAAAGCATCATGGGATTTTGTTGTTGAATTATCCTGTTTGTGAGCTGTTTGCGAAAACAATTTTTATATTAAAAAATAATCTGAATCAGACGTAACGTTAAGTGAACCGTGCAGAAGCATCTATCATGTACATGATTACAGTACAGTCTCTCTTAAAAGTACAGTATAATAAATACGAGATGTTTCCTCTATAGCAGTACTACAGTAAAATACTATCTGGGTTTCCCTTATAAAATTACCCACGGTTTTAGAACAAATAAAACCAAAAAACTACAGGAAGCACAAGTTAACCATGGTGTGTGAAAGCACATATTTATATTAACAGTGATTATAAAACATGCTGCCAGTGTTAGGAACGTAACGACAACATCTGTCCGTCACTGAGGGGAAAGTGTAATTACAGTTAAGATACTGTTAAAGATTACAAGGGTGGTATATTATCATTCATGTTTCAGCCACAGACGTGTTTAATTGATTTCATTCATAAATTGTCTTCACTGCTCAGAGTTTAGGACATGCTTATTTCTTTATTGTACTTTTAAGTAGAAACAGTAAAACCCTACACAAACAACAGAAAGTGCTGTGTATTTACTGGTTATGATGGGAATGGTATTGGTTTTCCTGCAGTCTGCTGGTATCTGAGGGATCCTGTTAAAGAAGTTCAATCCTACTGGAGAAGGGTCTTTATAATGGTTTTACTGAGAGAAGTTAATGGTTCATAATGGTATTTTAATGGAAACCATTAGAATTTCTCTGTTTTTTAGCAGGGTGTTAGATGTTCATAACTTTGCAAAGAATTGATTTTAAAAAGCTGTCGTAGATTCTTCCTATGACTTAAATCAACCTCAGAATGATCTTAAAGAGCCGCTAAAGTCTGATTTTGTGGTGGGTGTGCTATAAAAGTTGATTTTTATCATCTTAATCAAGTGATGAAGTGTTGCTTTATGCAGTCAGTTAGCTCTGCTTTACCTGTTTTCATTTCATTAGAAATTTACAAAAGTAATCAAATGTAATCAGTTGCGTTACTTTTCTAAAGTAACTGAAAGAGTTACACTTCTTACATTTTAAACGGGGAAACGAATCTATTACATTTCTAAAGTAATCTTCCCAGCACTGCTGGTTCCTGTGGGGTTTTTTTGTGAACTAATTCTAATGTTCAGGTGAAGTTTAATCCGGAAAGTCTGTCCGCCAGCGTCGCTTCGCGGTAACTATGGTAACGGCGCTGTCCCGGCGCGGCCGCCGTAGCCCGTGCGCGGAAACCCCGCGCCATCAGAGCAGCGCTGATGCAGTGAAAGACACACAAGATGGCGGCGATCGGCGGATAGACGAACATTCGCGTAAACACTCTAGTCGTGGCGTGCTAATCTGAGAAACGACGAGACCCCGAGGATCATGCTGCTCGGATCCGCTCGTTCTGGGCTTAATTAACTGCTTCTCTGGGTGTAAGATGACCGATAGGAGGTAGCGTCGGGTTCAGGTTTAGGTTTAACGTTAGTGTTGTGATACAAACTCTTGTGTTTCCGAGGGTCCGATCAAAGCGGACCAGGCTCCGGCTCGTTTAGTGTGGATTAGCGCGGGTTAGGATGAGGCGAGGCAGTGCTAGCTTCGTGCGCTAGCTATGCGTTAGGACTGCTAAGTTACTGCTGGTTCGGTTCGGTTCGGTTCGTGCGGGAAAGATGAGCGACACCCGGCGGCGGGTGAAGGTGTACACGCTGAACGAGGAGCGGCAGTGGGAGGACCGGGGCACCGGCCATGTGTGCTGCTCGGAGCCGGACTCGCTCACGGTCACCGGCGAGGCGGACGGTAAGAGACGCGTCTGTGGGAACTCGTGCTGTCCTGTCGCGGAGCTCGTCTCATCGAGTGTGTGTGTGTGTGTGTGTGTGTGTGTGTGTGTTCTGTAGGCTCTCTGCTGCTGGAGTCCAAGATCAACCCCGACACCGCGTATCAGAAGCAGCAGGTGAGTCCTGAGCATCATCTCAGATCGACACAGCGCGACGAAAACAAGGCGTTAATGATGAAGGACGACAAGAAACACTCGGGTTCACCTGAAGACAGGGCGCCGTTGAAGTCCAGCTCGGATAAGGATTAGTAGTTCACAATAAATCATCTTTCCATCGATGTCTGCTTTGTTAGGATTTGTCTGAGATACAACTAGTTGAGAATCTGGAGTCTGAGGGTGAAAACAGTCAAACTTTGAGGAGATCTCATTTAAAGTTGTCCAAGTGAAGCGAATATTACTAATCACACGTTAGGTTTTAAGGTAGATATCTGCATGGAAGAAAATCTTAACTTAATATCCTACAGATTTTTGGCATATAAGAAAAATGTATAATTTTGACCCATGCCCATGTTTCTACCGACTTCTAATGACTGCGTCTGTGTGTGGTGTGTCTGTCTGTGTGTGTGTGTGTGTGTGTGTGTGTGTCTGTGTGTGTGTGTGTGTGTGTGTGTGTGTGTGTGTGTCTGTGTGGTGTGTGTCTGTGTGTGTGGTGTTTCTGTGTGTGTGTGGTTTGTCGTCTCAGGACACGCTCATCGTCTGGTCTGAAGCAGAGAACTATGACCTGGCCCTGAGTTTCCAGGAGAAAGCAGGCTGTGATGAGATCTGGGAGAAGATCTGTCAGGTGGGTGACGTGTGGCCCTTCGCTCGCCATCACTCTGGTCTTTGAGAAATCTCTAGAATTATTCTAGAATTAACAGCACAGTATGCACCCATCGTGTGGTTATATCTTTTAAAAAGCAAATAATCGTGTTTTTATTGAAACACGTAATATAAGTAGAGTTAATGCACATTAAACATTATAACAGACGACAATTCAAATGTCCACTTAATGTTGAATATTTGGCCGCTTCTTTGCGGCGCGTGATGTTGACTGTGTGGACATCGAGTGAACGCTTTGAGCTTTTATTTTGAAACCGTGAGGAACAGATAACGACGTGTTCTCCCGTGTCTGTGTAGATTTCTAAATGATTCGCTTTACAAGTCTGATGAAATGACGCGTGTTGTCTAATCATTGACGACACAAACTCACAACAACATGAGTCACATAAGAGTGTGTGTGTGTGTGTGTGTGTGTGTGTGTGTGTGTGTGTGTGTGTGTGCAGGTGCAGGGTAAAGACCCGTCGGTGGAGATCACTCAGGACCCCGTGGACGAGTCTGAGGAGGAGCGTCTGGAGGAGCCGGAGCCGGGTCACCTGCTGGAGCTGCCGCTCTGTGAGCCGGAGCGTCTGGAGGAGCTGGCCGAGCTGGTGACCTCCGTGCTGCCCTCGCCCGTCCGGCGGGAGAAGCTGGCGCTCGCTCTGCTGACCTCGGGCTACATCAGGAAGCTGCTGCTGCTGTTCCGGGCGAGCGAGGAGGCGGGCGACCGCCAGGGCCTGCAGCACCTCTACCAAATCGTGCGCGGCCTGCTCTTCCTCAACAAGGCCACGCTGTTCGAGGTGATGTTCGCCGACGACTGCATCATGGACGTGGTGGGCTGCCTGGAGTACGAGCCGGCGCTGCTGCAGCCCAAGAGGCACCGCGAGTTCCTCACCAAGACGGCCCGCTTCAGGGAGGTCATCCCCATCACCGACTCGGAGCTGCGGCAGAAGATCCACCAGACCTACCGCGTGCAGTACATCCAGGACATCATCCTGCCCACGCAGTCCGTCTTCGAGGACAACTTCCTGTCCACGCTGTCCTCCTTCATCTTCTACAACAAAGTGGACATCGTCAGCATGCTGCAGGTGTGTGAGCGGCGTGACCGAGCGAGACGGAGAAGGGATAAATGAGAGCACTGCACGAGTTTCTCAATACTCATCGTATCATGATAGTTGTACTGACATTGCTTCACAGCCTGTTTATACAGCGTCTGCTTTTAAGTGTATACAGTATAGTTATGCCTGTCATTATTAGGTTGTTTTATTTAGGGCCGTCCGTGATTGAGGATTTCTGAATCAGAATCTTTGAATCTTGCTGGTAGTTGAATCAGGTGTTTGGGAGCAGGGCAGAAAACATTCAGGATAAATTATGAAGGAAAAGGTAGTCCTTTTCAGACTAAATGCTGCAGTTCTTTGTGGAATTTAAATGTTTAATAGATTTAATAAATCCAAACAGACTTGGTACAAGCAACTTGAGGCTGTTTGGGTGGCATCTACAGGACGGTGCAGAGAAATGATTGAGAACACAGCCGCGTGTAGAAGTGAACACTCCCTGGGTCTTATGATGAATCAGTCTGCTTGAAATCTAAATGTCACATTTTAAATCTTTAGCTAGTGTCTCTGGACAAACAAAACTGCATCACTATCTTACTGAACCACCAGACACACACACACGAGATCTTCACAGTGAGCTTGATTGACAGGCAATCTGACCAATCAGAGTGTGTATATTATGTGCCGCCTTTATCCACCGTCTTGCCTGACATCTACAGCCGGTCTCCATAGAAATCCATGGGAAAACATGAGAACACGCGTGTGTGTGTAGTGTGAGAGCAGCTTTGTTTGTCAGTCATGGCAACAGTAACTAAGGAGGGCGGGTCTTTGTGAACGGCTAAATTATACTAATGCCCATCCAGTGACACGTACACTGACAGATCTCGCTTTAGAAGAAGAGTGACGAGAGGTGGAGTGTCAGGACTGTTCTCCTGCGCTTTGTGTGTGTGTGTGTGTGTGTGTGTGTGTGTGTGTCAGGAGGATGAGAAGTTCCTGACCGAGGTGTTTGCTCAGCTCACAGATGAATCTACAGAAGACACCAAGAGGAGAGAGCTGGTACGTCTCTCACACACACACACACACGCACGCACGCACGCACCAGGGTTCACACCTGTCCTCTCGATGTCTGCAGGTGAACTTCTTCAAGGAGTTCTGTGCTTTCTCTCAAACGCTGCAGCCACAGAGCAGAGACACCTTCTTCAAAACTCTGGCCAATCTGGGCATCCTACCAGCGCTGGAGATCGTGATGGTGAGTAGAGGACATCCCTTCTGAGCGGCAGCTCGGGGAATCCTGTTCTTTAGAGAAAAGTATTCTTCCAGTTTCTATCCAAAATAGGGTGTTGAGAGCTTCATTGAGCACACACGCATGTCAATAAATGTTCATCCTCCTCGACGACCTGTCCACCTTCTTCCGTGTCACACAGAGATATGTCCTCAACCAGACTGTATGGTTATTATCACAGGAAGACGGTGTACGCTTAGGTCCTGTGTTTTCCTGCTGGTCGTCAGCTCCGCTCTGTTGTTGTTTTGAAGGGCATGGATGACGTCCAGGTGAAGGCGGCGGCCACAGACATCTTCTCGTACCTGGTGGAGTTCAGTCCGTCGATGGTGCGCGAGTTCGTCATGCAGGAGCCGCAGCAGGCCGACGACGTGAGTGTGTGCCGCTCGGCTGCCGTTCAGATGTTTGCCCAGAGCAGGATGTTGATGTGGTTGGTGTGTGTTCAGGACGTGCTGCTGATTAACGTGGTGATCAAGCAGATGATCTGTGACTCGGACCCAGAGCTGGGCGGAGCAGTGCAGCTGATGGGGCTCCTGAGGACCCTCATCGACCCCGAGAACATGCTCGCCCCGGCCAGCGTGAGTACAGCCTGATCTCAGCCGCTCTGACACTTCTTCTCGTTCACACGGTCAGCTCTGGATGAGCAGAACAGCATCCTCAATCATTTGTGTGTGTTTGGACAGAAAACTGAGAAGAGCGAGTTCCTGACCTTCTTCTATAAGTACTGTATGCACGTCCTGACGGCTCCGCTGCTGGCCAACACGGCCGAGGAGGACCGAGGTGAGACACTCTCCTGCTCTTCTGCAGCAGTCAGCCGTCTGAGAACACTTATCAACACTGTGTGTGTGTGTGTCTTCAGATCTGACCGAGGGAGCGGCGAAAGTCAACCCCGTGTGTCCAGGTACCGTCTGCTCTCAGGACTGGAATAAAGTCTGGCACTGGGAACATGAAGCATTTACACATCCATTCTGATAACTTCCATTCTGAGTCGAAGCTGAGCTTAGTTTTGAACAGTAGATGCTTTAGAAGCAGCTGTACGTTAATCTTAGCTCGTTAAAGTGCACCCTCGGTTAAATCCACAAACACTCTTCATCACTGTGTAGAGTACAGCGCCATCTTCTGCTAAAACATACGCTCAGAAGCCATTCCAGAGAGACTCGCCACGCATTCAGGAGATCTCCAGGAGATCTCCAGATCGATTAATCATCACAGCCCTGAGGTTTCTCTCGCAGACACTGTGGTGTTGTTCAGTAGATGTACGTAATACTCCGATTAGTACTACTACTAGAATGAAACCATACATTAAGGCATAGTCACACAACATACTACATTAGTACAAAGATCATTAAAAGATCAATTATATTAATGTATCATGGCTTTGTTTAAATACACAAAACAGCCAAAGGTTTATTTTTAAGAATACATTTATAATTGAAGTTTTCAAAGTGTCCTGAGGTGAGCAGACCTCATCCCAGGAGAAACCCTGCATGGAATAATAGAGATGTTGTTCACCTCCTCTCTGGTGAAGAAAGAAAAGCTCTTCTACACAGCACAATGAAGCCAGTGGATTTTCCTGATCCTTATAAAGATGCACGTCTAGATTACAAGGATAGTTTAAAAGAGTTTAGGGCTCCTCAGGTTCCTTTGTAAAAAGCACATTTATTGAAGGTATCCGGACCCCTGTGTGACCTCTAGCCCGTCTGTGTGTCAGATAACTTCCAGACGGCGCAGCTGCTGGCTCTGATCCTGGAGCTGCTGACCTTCTGCGTGGAGCATCACGCGTACCACATCAAGAACTACATCATGACCAGAGACCTGCTGAGGAGGGTGCTGACGCTCATGAACTCCAAACACACCTTCCTGGCGCTCTGTGAGTGTCCTCGCCCCGAACATTAACAGACCTTATACCAAAATACAGTTCAACGTGAGCTTCAGACAGATGTGTATCATCAAGAACATCTCTCAAACCTATCAACTATACACTGATCAATAGACACAGAAAAGCTGCTAGATTGTCCTCAATTGGACTCAAACTGAAATTCTTTTTGTAGTTTTTAAAAATGGGGGGAAAAAACGGAAGTATTTCATCTAAGCAGACAGAAGTAAAGAAAGCATATATAGTTGGGTGTCGTCTGCTTGGGAAACAAAACTAAATGAAATTGTCCCAGAGGCAATAATAAACAAAAAAGGGAACACCTGCGGTAACTTCTGAGCAGAATAAGTAAGGTTAAGTGCATCTTCAGTAGGAAGTGGTGTAGTTTGTGATGCAGGTTGGTTGTGGTTGTTCAGGTGCGCTGCGCTTCATGAGGAGGATCATCGGCCTGAAGGATGAGTATTACAACCGCTACATCGTCAAAGGAAACCTGATCGAGCCGGTCATCAACGCCCTGCTGGACAACGGCACCAGATACAACCTGCTGAACTCGGCCATCATCGAGCTCTTTGAGTTCATCCGAGTGGTGAGTCCTACAATAAAGATGACTGGCTTCATTTTTGTTTAACCACTTTGGAATTGAAACTAAAAATCGAGTTGATCGAATTGATTCAATGCCCAACCCTGCTGTCATCAGGAGGACATCAAGTCTCTGATCGCACACATCGTGGATAACTTCTACACGGCGCTGGAGTCCATCGAGTACGTGCAGACCTTCAAGGGCCTGAAGGGCCGCTACGAGCAGGAGAAGGAGCGCCAGAGCCGAGGACTGAGCCGGTGCTGAGACACACACACACACACACACACACACACACACTGATCCACAAAGGTGTCACATCCAAACCATGTTACTGAAAATGCTCTCTCATCACAGTGCAGTAATACTTTCAGACATAATCGTGTGTAAACTCAAATACAAACATGTCTTCTAGATGTGTGCATGAAGCAAGTGGCAACACATCTAATTTTCTAATGTTAGAGGTAGGCGGTCTGAAATATCCCTGACAGTAAGCGTCTGCTGTGACGTGTTGATAGTCTTCTGTCTGTGTTTCTGGTGAGATGTTCTCACGTCTGCCCGTGTGAACGATGCACTGATGTGCAGCCCAGCAGAAACCGAGGATGTGTGACGGAGCCCCGATCCTCTCTCTGTCTGTCAGGTACCGCAGGGACGCCCGCTCCTTCGAGGACGACGAGGACATGTGGCTGAACGAAGACGAGGAGGAGGAGGATGTGCCTGACGCAGGCCTGGACAAGGGCAAGAGCGACTACGGGAAGTTCATGGAGAGCGAGAAAGGTACCTGCAGTCTCTCTTCTTCAAGAAGATGAAGGACATGTTGAATGTTCCTCAGCATGTTGGTCTTGTTTTCAGTGAAGATGCTAAGTGGTGTTTTCTGATTTAAAAAAAAAAAACAAACAATCTGAATGGAGAACAAAAACTTTAAATTTAGTTGACTTTTCTGTTGACTCGCTTCACTTTGATCATATTTCACAACACTTTTGTCATTTGGTTGTTCATTAAATATCTTACCAGAAGAATCTGTAGCTTTCTTCACTAGAAAACAAGACAAAAATATTGAGGAACAACATCACTTTTTATACACGTGATCTGAAAAGTACAACCTGTTTCCATATTTATTGTTTAGAGCAGCGCTCTTATTGTAAAATGAATTAAAGGTAAAGTTCAGGCACTTCTGAAGTGTTCTAAGATATTTAAACACCATATTGATGTGTTGTTTCATCCGGTTCATTTCTTAAATGATGTTTAATGGTGTTTAAGAAGTCTTGAGTGTTGTTTATCCTGCTGTAAGTGTCCTGTAACTTCCTGTGTGTGTGTGTGTGTGTGTGTTCAGTGAAGGAGAGTCAGGACAAGGAGAACCAGCCCAAGCGGACGGCGAGCGGCAGCTTCAAGTTCACCTTCTCTCACTCGGCGGCCGCGGCTAACACGACCAATGGCTCCAAACCTCCCCCCTCCACCTCCTCCAGCAGAGCGGCGGCGCCTCCTCCAGGCCAGGCCCGGGTACGACGCTCAGACCTGTGACTTCTTCTTGAGTGTGTGAGCGTGTCAGAGCTGCTTTGAGTGTGTTGTTCTCTCAGCAGACGGGGCTGGTGGGGCTCGTGGACTACCCAGACGATGAAGATGAAGACGAGGAGGAGGAGGAGGAGGAGGAGGCTGACGAGGAGCAGTCTCCACGTAAGAGGCCTCGTCTGAGCTCGTAGAGGCGTCCGAGCACACGTCCGGCCCAGCAGAAGCAGAGCCGCTCCAGGGAGCCGATGGGGAGCTAGCAGGACTAGCCTCGCTCATCCCGCTGAGAGCTGAAGCTCAGGCACCTCGCCGCAGGCTCACGTTCGACCGACAGCGTCTGGGGTTCAGGCTAGAAGCGGCTGCTGGTTTTTAAAACACATTAAATTGCAGTAAATGTTTGAGTGTGGTGTGAAGACGCCGCTGAGGACTGATGTGAGGTCAGCCGCGGCTCTCCAGAGGAGCATCACCACGGACTCCAGCTTTCAGGCGGCTGCGCTCAAGAGCAAAAGCGGTTTTTGCTGTTCCCCTCGTTTTTGTACTTTCCTACTAGCGCCATCTCCGTTGAAGAGCATTTGTATGAATTTGATATTTTTTACGATTTTCAGATTAAATTTGGTCCTGCAATTAAACGAGCTAGTTCAGTGTTTGTGACGTGTTTATTGAAGAGGTCCTTCATTCCTCCACCAGCCTCGGCTCCAGACACCACTCCATACTCTGTGTGTGTGTGTGTGTGTGTGTGTGCGCGTGTGTGTGCGTGTGTTATCAAGCGTGGGATGAGTTCCCGGTCTCTCCAGAAGATGGCGCACAGGTCCAGTCCCTCAGTGCTGTATTGTGGTCTGAACTCCTGCCCAGACCAGAAGACCGCCGGCGGTCATGGAGTAACACGCTCTCAGCAGACGCAGGTTTGTTTTCAGCACACAGGAAAGAAGTGCAGTGTTGTGTAACAGCCCTCATGTGGTGTCGTCACTCTTTAATTCAGAATTTCAGAGGGATAAAAATCTTTTTTTGTTGTCTCATTGCCTCAGTTATTCAGATTTGTTTTTTCTTTTATATTTGTATATGAAGAGTTTATGATGGCGTTTTCCTCTTTACTTCTGAAGAAAAGCAAGTCCTGTTAGAATGAAGAGCGTGGAGTGACTGAACATTTAGCTCAACTTCACACCAATACTTTACTTTTGATTTAAATTTAGACATTTTACATCACTGTAACATTTAAAAGATCTTAAGTTCAGAGTTTTGTACTGAAGTATGAACAAGAGTTTTCAAAAGCTCAATTCTACTCAAAATATCACACATTTAAAAGTAATTTTAGTGAAAGGGGACTAGATTGTTAGCTGAAATATAAGATTTAGGTCAGGTTTAGTACCTATTAGTTCACGTGGACCTTACTGTGTTCATTAAAGTGAGATGTTTTTCTTTCCCGCCTTGTTTTGGTCATGTGACTAACAATGTCACTGATGGTGAATGGTTGATGCGTACTTCTTTTACATTTCATAATAACTTTAACATGAAACACACAACGCCTGCCGATCTTTTTAAGATGTCTAGTTCCTCAAAGGAAACCGTGACTCTTCTCATGTAGGTTCTACTGTAATCTAGTTACTGTCTTTTAATCATGGAGTTCCTCTGGCCTTTCAGTGGATCAGAATGATTACTAGGAGGTGACTCTCAAACTCCTCGTCTTTATCTCGTCATGATGAAGATGTTTACATTTCAGTTTCAAAAGGCGACTGTTTTTACAGCCACGTTATTCTTCAGGGTAACTTTACAACTCGTCAGTAGTCCAGCTGATCACAGCGATGCATAAACAAGAACACATGATTATATAGAAATCATCAGCTTCTTGTTTTGCACACAGACGTTGTTTATGAAATATAGTCGTGAGATGCTATAAAACTTTAGTCTCGCCAGAACAATAAAAGACGATACTTTATTGAACCTCTTCTGAGAAGAAGTGTGAGCTTTTTCTGACGTCCGTTCTGTCCAGTCCACTGGTTCTCTAGTGTTCAACCCGAGCTGCTCGTGAACGGGCCAATCAGAAGAGACGATCATGAATAGTAATTAGGCCAAAATCGACCTGTATTTGACTGAGCTCCTGAGAAAGGAGCTGTAAAAACATATTGAGATGGTTTTTGTTACTTACATCACAAATATATATAATCTTAAGGACACCAACATCTAAAGTAGAACTAAAAGGTGTAGCCATGGGCCCTGTGTTCAGTATAATGTTGGTGAACGGCGCCGCTGTGTCCTGTTCCTCGTGCACCGCTCACAACACATGCAAACCTCAGGTTTCCTTTTAACTGATTGTTGAAGCTGTTGTTAGTTTAGATGTGCTGGTTTTCTGAAGCAGGTGCCTTTGATTCATCCTGTCTGAAATCCCCCAGCACCCTTAAACAAAGCACTATTAGTCGGGTCAGACGTTCTTAGTAGTGTCCGAAACACCAACACCAGTATATGGCTAGAGATTACCCATAATGCAGCGTGAGAGTGTGCTGTCTCCCCAGAAGATGGCGTGACGGAGCTCAAGATCAATCCTGGAGCTGCCCGTTTCAAAAGATTATTTAACAGAAATGAAGTGTTTGCTCCAGGACCCTTCACTAAAGACTTCCCTTCACAGGCGTCGAGTCAGTCAACCCCAAGGAGTGTGTTTTCAGCACGAAACTGTTTTCTTCAAGATCCCATGAAGATTTCACCTTAACCCAGTAGAAAGAGTGCTTGAGTGTTTCTCAGACACAGCTTTCAGTTTCAGCTCTTCTCTCGTTACAGACGTGGCTAACTGTTTCTTTATCTACTGAATAGAAAGAGTTCATTTTGTAATGTACTAACTGTGGACTTGCTCCATCACTAATTACTTTCTGCAGTGACTAGTGAAACTACTACTAAGATCTGAGTTATAATATTAGTTACTCCCCATGAAGCAGCTCCTCGCCTCATCCAATAATTTCTAGATTTTTTTCCCCTAATTTAATGAAGTGAGCAGACGAGCTTCCAAGGAAACAGACGGGTGACAGAAGCAGGTTTATACAAGACTTTACTAGTCACTATCGGTCATGTGTTGAGTTAACTTCTGACGGCTTCGAGGCAGGAAGATGTTTTCAGAAGACTTTCTGGTAAACACTATGTTTTAAGGTGTCCTTGTCAGATTACTTGTGCTTTCTATTATAATAACATTGAAGTATGCATAATTACATGCATATAACACAAGTCCTGACTCAATCTCTAGTAAGAGCCTGTAGTTAAATGACTCTGTAAGTTCAGTGTTATGTTCCCATGAAGTTTTGAATGTTCTCTAATTACTAATAAGATGTTTTTCTGTGAAGCACAGCTTGAGCTGATCTGGTATTATCTGTGTTCTCAGAGGAAACAGCTGGCAGACATTCAACACAGTTATCTGACATCCAGATGATTTTGCTCTGGCACAGTTTAACTAAGCATGTTTTATTTTGGTTGGGCCGTGTCTCTTTCTTTCTGTGTTCATCTGTCAGACTATCAGATATCTTTATCTTTGTCATATATCTGCTCGAGTCTCCAGACAGCGAGGATGCCGCCTGCTAAGGGAGCAGCAGTGGGCGTGTTCTCAATGGCGCACTAATACACTGGTCCTGGAGCCCGCGTGCATCCCTCTGCAGGCGTCGAGCGCGCGCGGTGTTCCGGACGCGTGCTGCATTTATTTAATACACTGTATTTCGGAGAGCTTGACAGGCCACGCGGCATCACGTGAGGCGGTCCCGCGCGCTACAGAGCGGTCTGTGTAGGGTAGTGCGCCGGAGGCGGCGCGCGGCGGAAGTGGAGCGCAGTAAATCAGTGCCCTCGGTAGTGTGCGTCGCTCCAGTACAGGCGGCGCTTTGTTCCACTCACGCGCACTCGCCGTTAGAAGCGCGACGCGTCACGCCA